>NC_136486.1:28530133-28570133 GCF_053919585.1 Euprymna scolopes
ATGCCTGGTATTACTAGTTGTGCAGTGAAAATGGTTTGAATTTAAGTTTAAAATAAAAATGTCGAGTGTCATTGGGAAATTGTGTTTTAAACAGAAACATTCATTTCGAACGCGGCCCTGTCAAATCAAAGAGCCTACTGTTGATTTTATATGCCTGGTATTACTAGTTGTGCGGTGAAAATGGTTTGAATTTAAGTTTAAAATAAAAATGTCAAGTGTCATTGGGAAATTGTGTTTTAAACAGAAACATTCATTTCGAACGCGGCCCTGTCAAATCAAAGAGCCTACTGTTGATTTTATATGCCTGGTATTACTAGTTGTGCAGTGAAAATGGTTTGAATTTAAGTTTAAAATAAAAATGTCAAGTGTCATTGGGAAATTGTGTTTTAAACAGAAACATTCATTTCGAACGCGGCCCTGTCAAATCAAAGAGCCTACTGCTCATTTTATATGCCTGGTATTACTAGTTGTGCAGTGAAAATGGTTTGAATGTAAGTTTAAAATAAAAAAGCCAAGTGTCATTGGGAAATTGTGTTTTAAACAGAAACATTCATTTCGAACGCGGCCCTGTCAAATCAAAGAGCATACTGCTGATTTTATATGCCTGGTATTACTAGTTGTGCAGTGAAAATGGTTTGAATGTAAGTTTAAAATAAAAAAGCCATGTGTCATTGGGAAATTGTGTTTTAAACAGAAACGTTCATTTCGAACGCGGCCCTGTCATATCAAAGAACCTACTGTTGATTTTATATGTTGGGCTTTTCGGCTAGTGGTAATAAAACTTCTCAAATGCACTTGTGATATTAGACTGTGTAAAATGTTAACTTTGATCAAAATCGCTCGTTCCTTCCTTTATCAGATTATTTCGATTATCGATACTTATCGAAAACATTCCGATACAAAATCTAATTTGTTACACAAAATAATTCAATATATAGTTTGTATTAAAAAAATAGATTAGATAATTGGGATATTTCCTGGATTTAAACAATGAAAATTGATTTTTGAATCGAATTCTTAAAAATATCTTACAATATGGAAACCTGTATCTGTCAGATGGCCACAGAGTATATAGCAACGATTTTTTTTTTTTACCGGGTACCTGGTTTTTATGAACTCAGCTATTACTCCCTCCAACTCTCTGAGATCACCCCTTTCTTTTCTCTCCTCTTTTTCACTTTTCCCCTCTTTCTTCTGAAATCCCTTTTCGTTCATCCTTCACCCCTATTTCTTCTTAAATCCCTTTTTTTTTTCTTTCGTTCATCCTTCACCCCTATTTCTTCTTAAATACCTTTTTTCTCTTTCGTTCATCCTTCACCCCTATTTCTTCTTAAATACCTTTTTTCTCTTTCGTTCATCCTTCACCCATATTTCTTCTTAAATCCCTTTTTTTTTCTTTCGTTCATCCTTCACCCCTATTTCTTCTTAAATCCCTTTTTTCTCTTTCGTTCATCCTTCACCCATATTTCTTCTTAAATCCCTTTTTTTTCTTTCGTCCATCCTTCACCCCTATTTCTTCTTAAATCCCTTTTTTCTCTTTCGTTCATCCTTCACCCCTATTTCTTCTTAAATCCCTTTTTTTTTCTTTCGTTCATCCTTCACCCCTATTTCTTCTTAAATCCCTTTTTTTCCTCCTCTTTCCCCATAAGAAATTAGTTATCAGCTATTTGTACTTCCAGATTCCACTTTCAGTGTCATTTAAATTATCTCTTCCTATCGTGCCAACTCTCTGGGAGATCTTCAATTGATGTGTTCACTATCTCATCATCACTGCTCCTAAGGAAAGCAAATATGTCATTTTGCAATTTTTCTTTTCCCGAAACCTAGTATATATATATATATATATATATATATATATATATATATATATATATATATATATATATATATATATATGTGTGTGTGTGTGTGTGTGTGTGTGTGTGGGAACATTGTTTTGGAGTATTCAGTCGAACAATAAATTTCTAACAGTTTTATTTTCTCTTTTTTTAATTACATTTTCACTCCAAACAAGGCACATTGATGTAGGGGGCTACTATCAGGGACATAAGCTACAGAGGTACTGTGTAGGGAGTTGGGCAGCAAGATGTCGGTTCACGTTAGACATCCTCACTGTAATCTCTAAACGTATATACCATTCACTGGACAAAGCGGGGGAGGGCAGAGCGGTAGCTCTAGATATATCTAAGGCTTTTGACAGGGTATGGCATGAGGGTCTCCTCAGGAAAATTAGATCATACTGTATCACTGGTAGAATACTTAACATAATTAAATCCTTCTTAGATAAGAGAAAAATACAGGTTGTCCTCGACGGTCGTACATCTAAACAATATGATATAAATGCGGGAGTGACTCAGAGGTCTATCCTTGGACCTCTATTGTTCCTAATATTTATTAATGACCTCCCCGACAAAACTGCCTCTGAGATGGGTATATATGCTGATGACACCACACTCTACAACAGGCATGGCAGGAAAACAAATGAACACATAACTAAAAAAATGGCAAAAACACTAGAGGATGACCTCCAATCTGTAGTGGAATGGGGACAAAAATGGATGGTCACATTCAATGCTGCCAAGACTAAACTCGTTTCCTTCAATAATTGCAAGAAACCTTCTCTGACACCTATAGCAATGGCCAGTGACTCCCTATATGAGAGTACATCTTTCAAACTGCTTGGCCTAACGTTCACAGGAAACATGAGTTGGAACAATTACACTGAAAACATTGCCAGGGCCGCTGCGAAGAAGGTGGGCTCTTCTACCGTGCTAGAAAACTACCGACATCTGAAAGTATCCTGTATCTCTATAAGGCCACCATCTGCCCATGTATGGAGTATTGCTGTCACATTTGGGCTGGTGCATCTGCTGCTAGTCTCTCGCTCCTAGACAAAGTTCAAAAGAGAGTCGCCAATCTGATAGGCCCTGAACTGGCAACTAAGCTTCAGCCTCTGTCCCATCGACGAAACGTTGCATCCCTCTGCCTGTTCTACAAGTACTTAAATGGTGAATGCTCTGACGAACTGCAGACACTTGTGCCCCCACGAGGTAGACACACTCGACAAACCCGACAGGCAGCTTAATCCCACCTCCACGCAGTAGAGATCCCTAGATGTAAAAGATCTTTCTACTCCAGTAGTTTCTTCCCCAGAACTTCTGCATGACAGTACAGTTGGGGAAGCAGGGACCCGGAAGGGAATTTCAAAGTCTAGCAGTTCTGGGGAAGAAACTACTGGAGTCGAAAGCTCTCTTACATCTAAGGATCTCAACTGTGTAGGGGTGGGATTTTGCTGCTTGTCAGGTTTGTCGGGGTATTTACGTCGAGGGGGCACAAGTGCTTGCAGTTTGTCGGAGTATTCACCATTAAAATACTTGCAGAGGGATGCAACATTACGTCGATGGGACAGAGAATAAAGCTTAGATGACAGTTCAGGACCTATCAGGTTGGCGACTCTCTTTTGAACCTTGACTAGGAGCGAGAGACTAGTAGCAGATGCACCGGCCCAAATATGACAACAATAATCCATACATAGGTAAATGGTGGCCTTATAGAGGTAGAGTATACTTTCAGGCACTTGTAGCTTTCTAGCATGGTAGAGAGAGACTACCTTCTTCGCAGCGGTCCTGGCAATGCTCTCAATGTAATTATTCCAAGTCATGTTTCCTGTGAACGTTAGGCCAGGGAGTTTAAAAGAAGTACTTTCAGATAATGAGTCTTTGGTCATTGCTATTGGTGGCACAGAAGGTTGCTTGAAATTATTAAAGGAAATAAGTTTAGTCTTGGTAGTATTGAATGTGACCATCCATTTTTGCCCCCATTTCCCTTATATATATATATATATATATATATATATATATATATATATATATATATATATATATATATATATATATAATATTAGACAGATGGTTAACAGTTAATAATCTCTGCCGATACCAGTTAGATTGTTCTAACAATTGTCACCTCCATTTACTATGGGCCATCTAGGATTTTGACAAAGTGATAAATTTATATATATATATATATATATATATATATATATATATATATATATATAATTTTTTGCTTAAATTGATTCCGGAACAAAGTGTTAACTGTAACATGACCATACTTGATCCATCGAGACTGCCTAACAAGGCAATCCAGCGTAAGTCAGCACTATAAATAGCGTTAAATTCGTAAAATGTGTGTTTAAATTTTAATCAAATTAGTTTTTAACCGAAAAAATAAAGTTAGTGAAATTATAAATTCTTGAATACGGCGAGTAACATCGGCACATTATTTTGTAATAGTAAAGATTTTGCGTGCGCGCGCACACACACACATATTTATATATATATATATTTATATATATATATATATATTTATATATATATATATTTATATATATATAAATATATATATATATAAATATATATAAATATATTTATATTTATATGTATATTTAAATATATATTTATATATATGCACACACACACACACACATACACACACACACACACATATATATATAACATAAAGCTGAACGTTTGTGTGTGTGTGTGTGTGTGTGTGTGTGTTTCTGGTCACGAATATGTTCCTATGTGGTTGACTATTTTAAAAAACTGATTGCATATAATGATAGAAGATGTATCGAGTATCAGCAATGGGTATATTTGATCTGGTAGAACGGTGGTTCATTAAAATTGTGGGGTTTGCGTTCGCGCCTGGCCCCCAAAGTATGGAAATAAAAAATTGAAACAAAAACCTTTACAAGTATTTTTGATATAGATGTACATAAGAATCATTTTGATAAGTATGTTTCAACTTAAATAGGAATTGTATAATAAAATTGTGGGGTCTGCGTTCGCGCCTGAACTCCATGGAAATATGGCACAAACTTTAACGAAGACTTTTCATATCTATTTGCGTAAGTATACTTTGATAATTATGTTTCAGTTTGAAGAAATATGGTATGATATAATTATTAGGTGTTCGTTCGCGCCTGACCTCCATAGAATGTAAATATGTCACAAAGTTTAACAAGGTTTTTAAAAGGGGGTGACGGTCCACAATAACTTCTTTACTTTAATCTTAATTCACATTAGCTTTTATTTATTTTTTTGAGTTGAATCATATTGTGTCGAATAAATTCACCTCATGAATTCATGTTCTTATGAAAGCAAAAAAAAAAAAAGTCGGAACTTTATACAATTATCGACACACATTTTGCATAACTCTGTTTTTTTCCTTCTCTACTTGCACGTGGCACTCTTTCGAAAATAGATAAATAGATAAATAATAACACATAAGAACGTTACTTGTTATCGTGTCAAAAGAAGGAAAAAATCCTGCTCACGTTATTACGTGTCTTTTTAAAAACATTTACATAACCTTTTTATTTTTATTCATATATCTGTTTAAGCATTTTTGTCAGTGTACTAGAAGGAATTCAGTTGATTACAACCATTTCTGCGTGTTCTTTACTTTACAATAGTACAACCCTGAATCCGACGGCGCAATACTACACCGTTCAATACTTTAAATCTGAAACGAAGCTGTTCTGCTTGAAAAGGGCGCCATTTTCTTATTATTTATATTTACATCGATTCTTTGCTTTAAAAAGCTAAAGTAATTTACGTGTTTACTTTTTTAATAGCCCATTTTGATGTTTCGGATTATTTTACTAAAGTAAGTAAAACTTCAATATTTTTCAAAATTGTTTTGTTTCTTTGTTTTTCGATATTTCGTTGATATTATTTAGTAAGAGTGTTTAGCAGAAAAGCCAACAAACGACTACCCGAAAAAATAAATATACAAGAAATAAATGTAACCATAGTCAATAAAAGTTCGGTTCATGTTTTTTTTATTTTGAAATAGCTTTTAATGCTCTTTACTTGTAATAATTTCAGCGAACCGAAATTAAAACGAAATTTGAGGTGATAACTACGTAAAATCTTTGAGTATCAAAACCTATCACTTTATAACACCCTCCTTTTCATAACCGATCATACTTTCATCAATCACAGTCCATTTTCTGTAGGCTGTTTTTGAACCCAGTAAACAACGTGTACTTCTGCTAGTATATATATATATATATATATATATATATATATATATATATATATATGAACCCAGTCAACGACGGTACTTCTTCTTGTATATATATATAAAAGAATTACAGTAGGTTACATTTCAAGATCCAAATATTTATTTTTTATGCAAAACAGCTCCTCCGGCATGTTAAAATTTCCGAACATTTTTTACAGATCTGTTTCGTTATGCAGAAAAAATCAGTTTTAACATGTCAATATCGTCTCTTTTCAATGCATTTACTCTTCAGAAAAAATTTAAATTCTTTGCTTAGATCGAAAAAAATGCATGACAATTTTATGCCATATTGTCTTGCATTTTTTCTTTCTAAGCAAAGAGACGGTATTGACATGATGAAATGTACCGAAATTTTTACATGCTGGAGGAGCTGTAAAGCATGAAGAATGAATATTTGGATATTGGAATGTAACTATACTGTTATTATTTTATATATGCTGTGTTGTCATATTAACAGGCATTGAGCTACTTTACAAAAAGGATTTGGTATACACAAAGAGCAAAATATCACAGAAAATTTTTTTATCAAAAACACACACACACATACACACACATACACACTGCGTATCAAATTATTAACGAGTTTACATTTTTTAAATATTTAAGCAACGAATGTATAAAAATCCATGAAACTTTGAGAAAGTGCTTAAAATACTATTCAGCTATTCCAGTCAAAAAATAAAAGTATTTAAAGCAGTATTTACGAAACTATGGCAGAATATAGGAATATCGTTTGATTTTAGTGTATCAAATTATTAACGAGGTTGAGAAAAAAACTCAATATACCCACAACTTGTTTATTAAAATAATTTTCAAACATTAAATGAACTAGGAAAATGCTTAGAGCACAATAACTACACAGAAATTTCTACGTTGAGATAATTAGTAGAGGATATGCGATCCATTTTTATGAATGACTTGTAAAAAACGTTGGTCCACAAAATTAATCAAATTTGTGATTTCGTCAGCAGTTATTCCTCGCGATACCTTTTGGAGAGCACCTCACAACTCATCTTTGCTCTCAAATTGGCGTCCACTTACATAGAGGCGTCGCTTCATGATACCCCAAAGGTTCTCAATTAGGTTCAAATCTGGTGAATTCGCAGGTCACTCTATCTTCCGTAGCTCAGAGAACCCCAGTTGTTGCAAATACACTTTTTTTTGCAGCATGCGAGGGAGCATTATCCTGCATAAAAATAATGGTTCTTCTGAACGTCAACCTTTGCTTCTTCAGCCATGCTCCTTCAGAAAAGCTATGAAAGCATTTGATGTCATTTTTACGCCTTCTTTGACTCTCCTTAGGCCAAGTAAAGTACCTCCGATAATCCCAGCCCAAATCATTATCCAACCATCACCTTGTTGGCGCTTTAAACGCTGATGACGATGTCATCCATCTAGGACCCATCCCTTGCTCCAGCCATCTGGGCCATTAAGAGTGACACGCACTTCATCCGTGAACAAAACTTTGGGAAAATCCGTTTTCATTTTGTCCTATGCCCATTTCAATCGATTTTTGTATGTGATGTTGCTTCAATGGGGCTTTGTCACAGGCTTCACAGACTTCACATACTTTTTGAGACACTCTTCAATCTGGCTGGTCAAAGACTTCTCGACTTCTCTTCCCAGGGTTCTTAACAACTTCACGTTTAATTTGAAGTGGAGAACGGCGTGAAAAAACTCTAGATTTACTTTTATCAGCTCTTTTACGTACCTTTGTACGGTCCTTGACAAAGTTCTTCACATTTTGATGGTACCTTCTTATCATTTTCGATATTTCGAGGGTAGTTTTACTTTTTGCTAACTGTTCTCTAATAGTACTCTCTTCAGAACTGTTCAAACCAGATTTACGACCCATTTCATTGATGAAATAAACGGTCTTGTTAATAATTTGACACACCTCAAATACCATGGATTCAGCAATTACGATGGCAAGTTGTTTACCCTGCGCGGAACGGTACCAAAATTTCACATTACGCGTAGCTCAGCATTGCGAATGTTTCCGAAGCTTTTGATAGGAAACTACCGGTAAGTTTCTGAAACTGGTAAAAAAATGTTATCTCGTTAATAATTTGACACGCAGTGTATATGTACATCATTGAATATATATATATATATATATATATATATATATATATATATATATATATATTTATTTATGATGTCTCCCGAAAGGATGAAACACTAGTTTCTGTAGGCATTTAATAATTATTATAGAAAATAATTATATATATATATATATATATATATATATATATATATATTATTGGATTTTACCGTCCACCACACTATCCATCCACGTGTAATCACCTTTTTCTTCACCATATTCCCTCTGCTTCACTTTTTTGTTATCAAGTAAGATCTTTGACTTACTTGTTGTTTCATCAAATACTTTTGCATGCAAAATCCGATCCTGCATTTTGCTAATTCCTACCCTCTGATGAGAAGGAAAGTATTTCTTCGAAACTCTGCGGATTAAGGACTATCCACTTATTAAGTCTTTCCTTTTCAGATTTAATATGTTTTTAACTCATTTCAAAGTGTTTTTAAGATGTTTTATTAACTGTTTGCTCGTATTATAAGCTCTATCTCCTATTTGGTTTTATCGAGCTTTTACATCTGGCTGAGATAACTTTATAAATATTAATTCTTTAATATTTATATTATACTTTAATTTTACCATCTTGGATCATTTTGGTAAATTTAGTTGTAATTTTTATTATATATATATATATATATATGCATAAAATAATAATTAATTATAAAAACTTTATATATATATATATATATATATATATATATATATATATATGTAAAGTTTTTTTTAAATTAATTAATTTTATTCTGAATTGTTTTTATATATATTCGCAGCAATATGACGAGTAATATGTACACATCGTGCTTTTGCAAATTGACTTTTCATTAGAATCACTTACCCTCAAATATTTTATCCTCTAAACTAATGATAAGGATATTTTAAAGATATATTCTAAAAATGCGTTGAGTAACATAGATAACATTTTTTGTAAATATTTATTTAACGTAGTCGTTCTATCAAAGAAACAGAGGACAGGAAAGAACTCAATTCACATTCTTTTTTTTTTTAACAAAAGCCTTTATACCTAGTATTTCCAACAACATTCTATCTAGTATTTCAAACAACGCATTTTTACTAAATATTTAAAGAGTTCATTTTCGATTTTTCGGCCGCGTGTAACTTTTCGTCTCCACTTCGGCGTTACCTATGCATCTAGAATACGTGCTTATCCGATACCGGCTATGCCTCGAACTCGTTTTTCTCTCATTATGTCTCAAACTCCATGGCTATGCCGAACACGTTTGCTTCTCCGAACGCATGTATTCTTTTTATTTCTGCTGTGAAGTCACTTTAAGTAGCTGCTCTTATCAGCGTCAGCAGTTCTGTTACATTAACATTTATCGAATACTTATATATAAACGTTCAAATTTTATTTATTTATTTATTTTTAAGAGCTTATCATTATACATTTTGGAATATATATTCTCGACAACCCGATGAGTAACATGCGTGCACAATATTTTTAAAAATCTACACCATCTTTGTTAGGATGGATGAATGACACGTACAGGAATATGTCGGCAAAATGTCCTTTTCAACTTGCCGACATATTTCTATTACTTCTGTGCATACGCAAATTTATTCATAGCTTGAAGTGGTTTAATTAGAAAACTCTCTGGTCTATCTGTCGATAGCTCAAATGGTAAGCAACGTGGTTGGAGAGCTAAATGTTTTGGTTTCGAGTTTAGATAATGACACCCAAATCATTTTTCTTTTTTAAATTTTGAAATCAGTACTATATATTACAGTCCTATATATTAATATTTAAGCATATTTTACGAACTGGAAGGGTCCGCATTCCCCCGCTAGTGGATATAAAGAAAGAAAACAACAATGATTTTGAAAATGAATCATATACTAGACTACCCGTGACCCGTTGGGTCAGTATGGAATTCATGTATGAGCGTGACACTTATGACGTAAAGAAAATATATTTTTTCACATAACAGAAACATTTCTATGCAAGTATATTAAAATGAAACGGATCACTCAAACAAAAACAATCGTCCCTATTCGTGTAAAGTTACCTATTTTTCCGAATAATCGCTCAAAAATCGAAAATTAAATATGATTTTCCTACGAATCGAACGCCGACGAAAGTCATTTAGCAGCAAAAATGCACATAAACCTACCGATGAGAAATATAAGAATGAAAAACCCATATTAGAATCCTTCAACCAAGTTATAGAAACTTAAAATCTAAAAAAATAAAAATAAAAATAATTAATAAAACCTGAAGCAAAAAAATAAAACCTAAAGAAATAAAATGAAATAAAACTAATATTGAAACAGATTAGTAAATGAGTCAACAAATTCACCGTTCTCAAACAAGTATTTTGTATCTAGAAATGTAAACAGAACATAAAAAAAGAAGGAAGGAAGAGAAAAGGGACGGATAGAGGATAGTAGTAGTAGTAGTAGTAGTAGTAGTCTTTGCTTTACTACAATTGTTTTTACGTTGGTTAACGTGTTAAAGTTCTTTAGTTATAAGAAAATAGTAACAGTATAGTTGTAATAAAGAATAGTTGCAAAACACACCCACTCTTCCCATGTTAAATAATAGTTTCGAAATAATAACGTTAATATTTCAGTGCGCAGGTTAAAATCTGCAAAAGAAGCGATTTGTGTTTATTTGTTTACGTTGTTATGGGTTAATGTTTAAGCGCGCATGCGCAACCGGATGTCGTAAACCGGAAAGTGGGTTACATCACTCGTTACAAGGTCATTTGAGTTTTATAACTATATAGATTTATCGCTTTCGTATATCTTGGGACCAGCATTATCTGAAGTAACCTTTTAAATGAATACACGGATCATTATTAATTTTAAAATATATATTTTAGGAACACGGTGAGTAATATTGAAACATTTTCGTTTTGTAAACTTTAATAATTAAGGGCTGTATACGTATAAAGTTTGGTATATGTTTATGTATATTAATGATGGATTGATTCCAATATTTTCCCGATTGCGATACAATTACCGATTCCGATTCTTTATAAATCACTAAATATTTAACTATAAAATTGTTAGTTTCCCCAATTACTGCTTAAGCACATGCTAAATGTGCATATATTTTGTCAAACGTAAAAACACAATTGTCGGAGTAACCCCGTCGGCATTCCCCGGTCGGGGCGCCTCAGGCAGCAAGCAATAAACTTGCCCCACCGGAAAGCCCGGTGGCATGGCCTGGGAGGGTGGACCTCCTAGGTATTACCCAGGCGGTGTACCTCAGTCCAACACCTGTTGGGCTGAGTGTCAAGTGACGAATCCTTGACTGGTCATAATGAGGGTATGACTACAAGAATTTGGACGATCTTATTTATGACTACGCATTAGGACAATCAACCAATGAGAAACCTCCGACCTCATTATAAAAATATCGAATTTTTGATTCCAGTCAGTTCGCTATCAGTCTCTGTCTTAACACGACTAAACCATTGCTGATCCGGACTACATTGATTCCTCACCGATCTAATTCCGCCATCTTTGTTCCAAAGAATTACTCAACACTTGAGATCGTGACTGCATTGATTTTTCGCCGATTTGATTTACTACCGCCATCTTTGTTCAACATAATGGCTTAGGACTTAACAGGTTATGCGCCTAGCCATCGACTTTACTTCGACAGATCGGAATATAAATTGGAATTGTGGCAGGTAAAAATTTCTGGGGTATTTAAGGATACGAAAAACTACACAAAGTTATTCAATCTTCATCAGAGAATCTTAACAACCCCGAATTTATCGAAAAGAATGCAACTGTTTTTGCAGAACTAATTCAAAATTTAGACGACAGAAGTCTCTCTCTGATTATGAGATACCTTTGATGATGGACGTAAAACGTTGAATATATTAAAAGAACATTATTTATCAAAGGGGAAACCACAAATTATATCACTATATACAGAACTAACGTCTCTTAAGTAACAAAGATGAGACTATTACTGACTATGTTATACGGGCAGAAAAAAACAGCAAATGCATTAAAACTCTCAGGTGAGATTATAGGCGATAGCTTATTAATCTCAATTACACTCAAGGGACTTACAACCTGTTTTAAACCATTTACAATAGTTATAACGCAAAAGGACAAACCCATAAATTTCAGTTAGTTTAAAGTGGCATTGCATTGTTACGAAGAGATGAACACGATTCTCGTGGATAATAACTCTAGCAATATCATGAAGTTCAAAAATGCTTCTCGAAAACTAACACAACCAAATTACACATCTCACCGCAATGTTTTCTCCACAAAATATTTTTTCCAAGAAAAAGAATAAAATTATCTGCAATAATTGTGGACGACCCAATCACAAAAGTTTCCAATGTAGATATAAAAACTGAAAAGCAAACTCCATTAAAAACGTTGAGAACTTTCATGGAGAACATACTTTTCTATTCACATGTAAACTGTGGCGCTACAACATACGTTATCACCAAGGAATCTAATTTTATTAATTTTGATTTGAACTTTAATCCACAGAGTTATTTTATCGAACTCGCCGACGGTAGTCAAATAAATGATATAGTCTTGAAAAAAGGCGATGCTAAAATATCACTAAAAAATAATAAAGGCGAAATTTGTAACTGTATTCTTAAAAATGCTCTTTTAATACCTACATTTAAGTAAGACATATTTTCCGTATAGGCAGCCATCCAACAAGGCGCGAATATAAAGTTTGGCCATAACAAGTCAAAATTGATATACGCAAATTTATGTAAAAAATGCTTATTTAAATGCCCCGATTGACTGTGAGATTTATATTCCCCCCACCCACCCGAGGGATTTAAAATGAGAAATAAACATTTATTTATTTAATATTTATTAAATCGCTTTATGGTCTAAAATAAAGCGCTTACCATTGGAATCTAACACTCCATAATTATTTAGTAGCACAAACATTCAGGCAGTGTCCCTCAGACGCGTGCATGTATACAAAAAATGTAGGAAATAAATTGTTGATTTTGTTTTTTTTTTGAGTTGACGATATATTGCTCGTCTCAAATTGTGATAACACTTTAAAAGATGTTAAGAATAAATTAAATAAAAAAATTAAAATAGCCGACGTTGGACAATTTTCATGGTTCTTTGATATAGAGTTTACTGGTGAAAATAAAACTATAATAATGAACCAATCACGATATACTGAAAAAATATGCTGAAGTTTGAAATGCAAAATTCCAAACCACATACAACTCCCGTTGATATTAATATAAATAAGAATAAAGAGACCTAAACTAAATTAATTGACGATCGATTATACAAAGAAATTATTGGAAGTCTAATCCATTTGATGACTGCCACTAAGCCTGATATGTTACACTGTAACAAAACAATATAATTTTTTAGTTTTTTAGTTTTGCTCTATTAAATCAAATTGAGTCTGAAAGGACTTTTTAATTATATGTAAAAAAGGGGGATATTAAATGTTTTTGATTCATAATGAGGTAGATATTTGAATTCTCCTCACCAGCATTGTTTGATACAAGTTCGAGAAAGTGGAAAATACGCAAGCTCCCCTAAATGAGGGGCACTCTTGCCTCGACAAAAATTGCCTGAGGATCGCCGAGATATAAATTTATTAACGTTTAAAAAACGATTAAAATATTGGCACAACGAGGGAGAAAAAAAAACGGGAGAAAAGATTCAAAGTTCCCCAAAGAGAAACAATGCGTTTACTGTTTCCTTTTGCCGGCACAAAGAAGGCTTACGCACCTCAATAGAGACAGACTCCAAAATCTTTACATGGTTTCTGGAGTTCGCTCTATGTAGCATCTCGAACCATTCTATTTTCTATCTATCGGCACAGCACGGGTTGTCAACCAAATGCTGGCCGATAGGCAAAAGGAAACAGTAAACGCATTTTTTCTCTTTGGGGAACTTTGAATCTTTTCTCCCGTTTAATTTTTCTCTCCCTCGTTGTGCCAATATTTTAATCGTTTTTTAAACGTTAATAAATTTAATTTTACTTGTCCCCATACTTTTGGCACATTCAATAGTTCCCCATTAGAACTCTTTAAAGTTTCGACATAATATTATTTTGTACGCTATCGATTTTCTCATGATGAGATGATAGCCGAAAGAGCTCTTGAGAAACTTCCGCCTATTTTATTTAAAACTATTATATATATATATATATATATATATATATATATATATATATATATATTTTTTTTTTATTCAATTTTCACCCCAAACAAGGCACAGTGCCACTTTGAAGCAGGGGGCTACTATTAGGGAATTAATTAGCGGGGTCATTATGAAGGGAGAAGAGTAGAAAGATGTTTGTTAACATTACACTTGAACTTCTGCATATCATTGCAGTTGGGAAAGCAGAATCACGGAAGGGAGTTCCAAAGACCCGCAGTTCTGGGGAAGAAACTATTGGAGTATATATATATATATATATATATATATATATATATATATATATATATATATATATATATATATATATATATATTGAAGGTGACCTGTTGGTTTTTATATCGCTATTTTTCTCTCTACTATTCAACTGAATATCAACCTCGCTATCTTTGGGTTATACTGATTAAAGGAACACTTTTTATCAATTTGAGCTAATTTTATCAATTTTTATCCTACCGATTATATTACCCACTAGATTTTAAATTCTGACTATTGGATTCCTTTTAAATAATTCTTTTTCGCTTTTCGGATTACCATTGAGAGAGGCTTCATATGTTATTCCCGGTTTGTTTTTGTTCTTTTCCACATTTCCTACATTTTTTTTTCACATTTCTTCACACGTTTCTTAATGAACATGAACATTTTACAATTCATGACTATCATAAACTGTAGTTTCATCTAATGCCTCAACCAGCAAATTCTAGCCTAGTTACAATTATAATTTGCTGATTTCTTTCTGTTCTCTGATGAGAAGAATTGCGAGAAGAGCATTCTTTGAAAGTCCGCTGAATAAGGATTTGAAAATTCTTTTCGGGAGTATTCAGTCGAATAAAAAAATTAATTGTAAATTTTAATTTACAGTTTTAATTCTTTTTCTCTTATAACAAGCTCTATTGTGTCTGTATTGAACTTTTTTATTTGGTTGGGATTAGTATATCAATATATAAATACTGATATTTATATTAGATTGAAGTTTACTCTTGTTTGTATCAGATAAACATCTCATACACTTGGCCTTCTTTATTTCTTATATATATATGTATATATATATATATATATATATGTATATATATATATGCATATAAGAAATACACAAACAGATACACACACATACACATGCACACACACACATATATATATATGTGTGTGTGTGTGTACCGTACTGCTGAATTATGCGCATATATATATATATATATATATATATATATATATATATATATATATATATATGTGTGTGTGTGTGTGTGTGTGTCTGTCTGTGTGTGTGTGTGCGCTTAATTCAGCAGTACGGAAAAGTATTTTTCCTCAATGCTTAATGGAAATGATTTTCATTTCACCAATCCAAATACAATATGGAACAGTCGAGAAAAAGTTGAACGGACTAATATATATATATATATATATATATATATATATATATATATATATATAAGTGAACGTGTCTGTGTGTGTGTCTGTGTGTGTGTGTGTGCGAAATTTGATGTACAGTGTACTGAGATTTGGGAAAATCTATGTGATTGGTTTTCGGACAGAAATTTGGCGATTAAGGGGTCAAAGTTCAACGATTTGACCTGTGAGAATTCTAACAAACTCCTCCTACAATTTTGGGTCTAAACACATGACATTTTAGATATAAGTTCCATGGACATGGATCTAACTTAATAACTTTATTTGAGCCCAAAACAATAAACTTTAAGGGGTCATAATAGGGGTCAGAGTTAAAAAAATTGACCGATTTCTCTTTTGCTCAGCACACCTCAAACCCCAGGGCAACGCCGGGCACCCATGCTAGTATATCTATAAAAGTGAACGTGTGTGTGTGTGTGTGTGTGTGTGTGTGTCTGAGTACATTTCCCTACGTTACTCTGTTAATTTTAAGTTTACAGACTCGAAATTTGATATACAGGGTACTGAGATTTGTGAAAATCGATGTGATCAGTTTTTGGCCAGAAATTTGGCGATTAAGGGGTCAAAGTTCAACGATTTGACCTTTCAGAATTCTAACAAACTCCTCCGACAATTTTGGGTCTACGCACTTGAAATTTTAGATATAGGTTCCTTGAACATGGATCTAACTTAATAATTTGATTTGAGCCCAAAACAATAAATTTTAAAGCTGTCATATTAGGGGTCAAAGTTTAAAAAAATTGACCTCTGCAGTCTCTTCCAAATTACTCAGGCAATTTCTGGTCTAAATATTTGAAATTTTACATAAAGGGTATTCAGAGTTAGGGCAAGCTTTTTCATCAGTTTGGGTCGAAAATTTTTAGTTACCAATATATAAATGTATGTATGTATGTATGTATGTCTGTTTGCATGTCTGCCTTAAACTTTCAATAGAGGCGACGGATTTTACCAAGATCATTATCGTTTTAAAGTTCGACCTTTCATACGACAAATATCGAAAAATTGGCTAAAAACATTAATATCTTCTCCTCCAACTAGGCACTTCTTTACAGGGGCTGGGATCACTTTTTTGGCCGATATTTTTTTAAAGTTATCCTCTCCTTTAGATTGTCTAGCCTTAATTTAAAAAAAAATGTTGCTTCCGGTATGGCGGTGGTCGTAACAGCGTAAACCTTAGGTTTTACCCCGTGCTTTTCCTCCTTTGCGGTACGGGTTCGAGCCTGTCTTCCTACTACCACTTTTTTTTTGCTCAACATACACATCCAAACATCCGGCCAACGCCGGGCTGAAATGCTAGTATATATATATTTTAAGATGCTTAAAGAAATAAATGGTAAATAAACAGCATCTTGAAGTTTGGAATATAGACGTCTTTCCATTGATATGTATATATATATATATATATATATATATGTGTGTGTGTGTGTGTGTGTATGTGTGTGTACTTAACCTTTTACATCAAGTTATACGCACTCATAGTCATTGCCACCCTAATCTCCAACCGCTCCCTTATGATCATACTCCATATATCATAACAGTAGAAACTTATAAATATATTGCCGCATATTACCTTTCAGTTTTACAACCTTACATAACCCTCCCCCCAAATTGATCAAAAATTACCCGCACCATAGAAAATAGACACCCCATAAACCGTTAAAATAAATTACCACACGGCAGCAATACACATATTATTCAACCATAATACATATACCCTTAATCTCAATACTATGTTAAAGACAATTTATATTTTTATATATCATGCTATATATAATAAGCTTCTCCTTACTTATTTAGAATTCATTAAAGCTTCCCCTAACACTCTATAATTCTCTTAATCTTTTTAATTCCTAACGAACCTTACGCTAGACGCCGCATCTCCCCCATGCTACCTAGCACCTTCTCTACTCTTCTGATGAGAAACGTTAGGCTTCGAAATGCCCTGGCATAAAGAATCCCTTCTATCCCCCAAATTTTGCCTGTATTCCATTATTCAATAAATGATCCATTCTATATCTACCTATATATAGTTTTGTGTCTTCATTTCATTCTCTCGTTGTCGTATTGTATAAGCTCCAATAATTATTGTCAAGCTTGGCATTATCCGGATAAGTCTACTTTCTCTTTTCTCTTTTACTTAAAGCTATATATATATATATATATATATATATATATATATATATATATATATATATATATATATGTATCAATGGCAAAACGTCTACATTCCAAACTTCAAGACGCTGTTTATTTAAATGGTAAATAAACAGCGTCTTGAAGTATGGAATGTAAATGTTGTTCCATTCATATAGTTATATATATACTAGCAAAAGTACTCGTCGTTGATTGGGTTCAAAAACAGCCTACAGAAAATGGACTTTGATTCATGAAAGTATGATAAGTTATGAAAAGAAAGGGTTGTAAAGAGATAGATTCGAATTTGGGGGTATCAAAACCAAAGCAAAATATGATAAAAATAAAATAGGTAAACCCCATAATTTATTATACCATACCTGTTCACATTGAAACACATATCACAATATTCTGTAGATCTATATTAAAAAACCTTGTTAAACTTTGTGACATATTTCCATTCTATGGAGGTCAGATGCGAACGAACACCCCATAATTTTATTATACCATATTTCTTCAAACTGAAACATAATTATCAAAGTAGAGTTACGCAGACAGATATGAAAAGTCTTTATTAAAGTTTGTGCCTATTTCGATTCTATAGAGGCCAGGCGCGAACGCAGACCCCACAATTTTATTATATCATCCCTATTTAAGTTTTAACATACTTATCAAAGTATTCTTATGTGCATCTATATAAAAACAGTTATAAACGTTTTTTAAATTTTTATTTTTTATTTTCATACTGTGTGGACCATGCGCGAACGCAGACCCCACAATTTTAATGAACCACCGTTCTGCCAGATCAAACATACCCATTCCTGTGTCTCGATACATCTTCTATCATTATATGTGATCAGTTTTTTAAAATAGTCAACCATATAGAAGCCTATTCGTGACCTCACACACACACATTCGACTTTATATTATAGATATATGTATATGTATATATATGTATGTATATATATATATATATATATATCAATGGCAAAACATCTACATTCCAATGTGCGCGTGTATGAATGTATGTGCTCATGGATCGTATGAATGTATGTGCTCATGAATGTATATTGGTATATCTATATCTATGTGCACATGTATGTGTTTGCGTACATCTCGGTGTTAATGTCTGTATATATGTGTGTATCTATGGGTATGCATGGCTGAACGTATGTATACAGGTATAGCTATATCTGAATTTATATGCATGTATGTTTGTATGTATGTATATGCCTGTATCCACAATACATTTAGCACTGAAAATAAAGTTAAACATAACCACTACCCAAAGCACCATGTTAGGAGCCCACCTCATAAATATATGAACTTAACGATGCATCTACCTAACCTCGCATTATTAACTACACCCATGTATTTACTTATTTATTTATTATTTATTTATCCTAACTGTACTTTATTTACTTGATATATATATATATATATATATATATATGTATATATATATATGTGTGGGTGTATCTATATATGTCTGTATATTTATATTTTTATAAATATGTATATTTATGTAATTGTATATACGTGTGTATGGTACATCTGTGTGTATGTATGTATGTATGTATGCATTTGTATGTCTCCCAGACGGATTAAAAACAAGACCTTCCAAAGGGCGAATGAACCCTTTTTTAGGGTCAATGCCAACTAGCACGGTGTGTGTTTGTGTGTATGTATGTGTGTGTTCGGGTGGAGAGGACTACCGTAAGCCGTGGTGAAGGCAACCTTTCAAAGAGAAGCAAATCTATGATTTAAAAAACATAAAGCGGGAGACCAGTACCCGCATTAAGCTGGTTTGCAGTTTAAATTGTTGCTGGTTATCTTGCTCTTGCTTGTTACTGGATCTCAACATTTTAAACTGAGAAAAAGACTTAGCTGTCGTACAAAGCTAAGACTCTGTAACATCATCTGTGTATAGATACTCCCTCAGGCATTTATCTATTAAAATGGTCTTGTGGCGATGGAAGTCATTTTTAGGCTCATGGACTTTAAGTGTTTGAGGGAGTGGCACTCGTCTGACAAGACGTTGCAATCATCATATGTACATGTACTTCTTACTGGAGACATATATCTCCATGTATATGTATATATGTAGGTGTGTATATATATGTATATGTGTCTATGCATATATGTAAGTATGTATATGTGTATAGGAGTTATGTGTATGTGTGTGTATGTCTGCATATAGATGCAGGTATGTCTGCATATACATTGTTTATATATATATGTATGTGCGTATGTGTCTGTATATGGGTGTGTAGAAATGTACATATGTATGTTTATGTATGTATGCGTATTTACGCGTGCGTTAGCGTATGTATTAACCCTTAACTACCTAAAAACAACTCATTGTCAACTGAAATGAACAAATCGACTTATAGCGACTACGAAAATTTTAAATAGAACCTTGTACTTATCAAACACATAACAAAAACCCTTTCTCTCTCTCCCTCTCTTTCTCTCTCTCACCCTCTCTGACTGAACAAGCAAAAAGCAGTAAAAATTTAAAGCCTTAAAATTTAAACTCCTCCCCCCTCCTCCCCTTTACCCCCTCCTCTTTTCTCTATACCATCCTCTCTCCACTCCCTCCCTATATTATCCATATATCTCCACCCACGCCTACCTGAATCTGCTACCCTCATCACACAATACAATCTAATGTATTTTAACCTTCAAAACTGAAATATTGTCGATACCCGTCTCCCCCCTTATTATCTCCTACCCCACTTTTTCTCGTATTTCCTCTAAAACACTTCTTCCAAATACTAACAACCATTTCTGTAAGGTCTGACGGAGCTGTTGGATCGTAAACATGGTCCAACATCTGAAACATATGTAACGAAACAGATAAAACTGTAATAAAGAACAAAACACACACACACACACACGCATATATATATATATATATATATATATATATATATATATATACTAGTAAAAGTTCTTTCTTCAAACTGAAACATAATCATCAAAGTATACTTACGCAGATAGATATGAAAAGTCTTTATAAAAGTTTGTGCCTATTTCCATTCCATGGAGGCCAGGCGCGAACGCAGACCCCACAATTTTATTATACCATCCCTATTTAAGTTAAAACATACTTATCAAAGTATTCTTATGTACATCTATATCAAAAACACTTGTAAACGTTTTTTTTAATTTTTAAATTTTTTATTTCCATACTTTGTGGACCATGCGCGAACGAAGACCCCACAATTTTAATGAACCACTGTTCTGCCAGATCAAACATACACATTCCTTTGTCTCGATACATCTTCTATCATTATATGTAATCAGTTTTTTAAAATAGTCAACCATATAGGAACCTATTCGTGACTAGACACACACACACATACACACACAGACATTCAGCTTTATATATATATATATATATATATATATATATATATATATATATATATATATATATATATAAACTAGTAGGCTGCTCACCATTGCCCGGTCGTAAAATACGCTTAAATATGATATTTTGATTAACGCAAATTTCGTATGTATTATTATATTATATTAGCCACAATGATTTAAAAAAACAAAACATAACTCGTGTGCCACCACCGAGAATCGAAAACAAAACGTTTAACTTACGGTTTACTTTTTCCTTCGATGTTAATGCAGGAGCTTTGAAGATATGTTTGCTGCAAGGGTACAAATTTAAACATGAACCAATAGCTATTTCGTTACGCATGCATATTCGTAATGTCGTTGTTTGACCTACACCTGACAAATTTCATTTTGGTGATTTTCACACTTTTGCACCGATTTTCCACAGTTAAAACCCAAATATAATGTTTCGCTGGGTTCGAATACCCTGTATATTAAGTTTCATGTCTATAGACAAAAAACTGACAAAGGCACTTTTCAAACAAATATACATGTATCCATACATAAATATAAATAGAAAGAGGTTTGTGTTTACTATAACCTTTTTACGCAAATATTATGCAAGTATAAATTATGTAGAATATCTGTATGAATATAATTACACGTAATAGTTAACGAAAGATGATCATCCCACAAGAAAACCGAAAAAAACTAATAGGGATTTTATTAAAAAGAATGTTTAAAAGAATATGCAAATTAGCTAGATCTTTTGCTAATGAATGCAATTATAAGCCCGTATATAACAAAGTTTTATTTTTTAATAAATAGAATAAAGGGTTTTTAATATATATATATATATATATATATATATATATATATATATATATATATATATAAATGTAAAGGAGATTAGAGCAATAGTCTAAAGAGCTGAGTGTATTTCAATGTAACAGTGAAACCACTAGTTCAACTGAAATACAGGAAAGAGAAAGTGCTCGTTGTAATTTAGATATATAATAAGCTCGATAGATAAATATCCTAGAGCTAATTCAATATTAAGTAATGTGATATATATATATATATATATATATATATATATCCAGAGCAGATATTTTTGTCATATATATATATATACATATATATATATATATATATATATATATATATATATATATATATATATGACAAAAATATCTGCTCTGAATTTTATTTCTCTTTCATTTCACGTGGGCTCCTTCTCGTTTTTTTTTGTTCGAGTCTCACTAAGTCAACATAATATACGTGTGGTTATTTTTCCGAATTAACAACAATTCGTGTCTCTTGTACTTATTTTCATGCGTGAGGAAGAAATGCATTTTACGGAAAAATCATCTTAATTGACTAATAACCAATTTCACACACGCAAAAATAATGTTATCATTATTATTTGTATTAAATGTGTGTATGTGTGTGTGTGTGAGTGTGTGTATGTGTGTACGTGTATGTATGTGTGTGTGTGTGTGTGCAATATGAGGCGAAGAAAAATTCTCATCGCACAGCATAATAATCTATAATACGTGTCCCACGAGGAGACAACTCTACTTTGCAAACAAACCAAAGTCGTAACTTTTTGAACCATCAAAACATCAGAAACTTCTCGAATCGCAACGAAGTGTTCAGCAAAATATCGGTTCGTGGAACATCATACCACAATGCTGCTTCCCATCTGACTACAACATGTTCCTTTACAAATCTAATGTTAATGTCCTGTTAAGCCGTCTTCTTTAATACTTAAATCCTGCCAATATTCGACCATGGTTACCTATCATCACGGTGTTTTACTCACCGTTCAGCTGACAAACGCATTAACCCTTATCCTCGAGTAGCCTTTGGACCTGATAAGTAGCACAGAAAAAGACAAAAAAGTGATTTTACAACGAATAAAAGTTTGATGGCAACTTAATTTGAATCCAGACTATCGCAAATGCGCAGTAACGTTACAAAGATTAATTGTTACTATTAAAAGCTCCTATGATTGTTTCCCGACAACTTTTAAAGTAAGGAGACGAAATATTAACTGAATAAAAGTAAGGATGACTCCAGAGCGCGAGTGAAAGCATCTTCCAACAGGTTTGCTCTTCTTCCGAACCGGTGGTGAGTGTTTATAGCACCGGGTTTGTGTATATATATGTGTGTATGTGTTTGTGCCGATGTGGCTATGCGTGTGCATAGTTCAGTGGACTTGTGTGTGAGTTTCAATGAGCGTGCATGCACATGTATCGTATCTGTCGCCGTGTGTGCGTGAACAGTGCTTGCCTCTCGCTCACTGCCTTCTCTTTCTTTCTCAATTGTTGCGATATGCGCTCAGCTACTGTCGCTGACGGCTCAACGAACAAGCAAGTCGGATAGAGACGGGAAGACCAGAAAAGAATAGGAAATAAAGTGGAGAGAGAGAGAGAGAGAGAGAGAGAGAGAGAGAGAGAGAGAGAGAGAGAGAGAGAGAGAGAGAGAGAGAGAGAGAGAGATCGGATATGTCCGCAATCCTGGCTTTTTGTTTTTTCTTTTTTTGAGTCTAGATCGATACGCTCGCCGTGGAGCAGGGCATTTTAAATGACGCTGGCCAGTGATTGGCTGAGAGCTCCCTCGTCCTCATGATTATCAATCGGCTCCTAACACGCTTTTGAAGCCCATGTAAACATACCAAACTGCGGGCAGGCCATTGAACAAATCGGCCGGTAGTATTTTCTCCATCGTTCTTTTGTTTTTATTTGTTTATTTATTTATCTATTTATTTTCAAAACATCATCGTGTTGACCAGGGATAGTACAATTTCGGGAAAAGAAATACCTATTAAATAACAACAACAAAAACAAAACAATAACAAAAACAAACAAACAAACAAAAAAGAAAAGAAAACAACAACCAGAAAGAAAGAACGACGGGAAGAAGGAAACACGGAAGTAACTATGCTTTAAAGAAGGATATAAAAACGCAAAAATAAATATATAAAAAGAAAAGAAAAAGAAAAAAAAACTACGTCAGTAGCAGTTGTAAAACTAGTTGTCTTACAAGATTTTATGAAACAATAATAAATATTACTACTAATATAAAGATGACTGTTTCGCTGTATCACAGCTTTTTAGCATAGCTAGAAAAGCAAGTGTTATATAATATATACATATATGTGTGTCAACATAGTATACGCCTTTTAATAAATAATGAGAAATTAAGTTCAGAGAGAGAGAGAGAGAGAGAGAGAAAGAGAGAGAAATATATATATATATATATCTACATAAATACACACACACATACACACACACACACACACACACACACACACACACACACACACATATATATATATATATATATATATATATAGAGAGAGAGAGAGAGAGAGGATTTTACGGATACATAAATATATTGTTTTGAAGAGTAGGCTAACATACTGAGCACAAAGAACAAAGTCATGTTTTTTTAAATAATAAAATAATTAAAAAAAACAGAAAAAAAGAACAAAGACAAAACGAAAACAAAACCCCGTCATATGGAATAAACTACGGGGAAAAGAGTTGGCGAAAAATGTCCAACGATCTTTGAAAAAAATTGCAATATAATAGAAAAAACATAAAAAAAAATTGAACAAAACAAAAAGAAAGAAATGAAGAAAATTAAAAGAAGTCTAAGAAAAGAACAACAATAAAAAAAAACAGAAAAAAAAGTTATTATATAATTGTGCACCATTAAAAATCGATATAATTTTTACATTTGTCGATAATCGACGCGAAATAAACAAAAGAACAACAACACAAACCAAAGTATTTGAATTGACTGGCGTTACTTTACACCGAAAGACATGTGAGAGTAGCGGTAAGTACCCTTTTCTATATATCAGGAGATGATTCAGAAAGTGACCCCACAGGGACACCTGTCAACCCTTCAACTTTATTAACCAATTTTTTTCTATACAATCTTTTTTTATGAATGAAAAAAAAAACCCAACATGTTTGGAAATTGTCGTTACTTTATTTCTCATTTTTCATCTTGATAAAATTTAATTATGCTTATATATTGCATGTACAGGAATTACTCCTAAACTAATTAAGCGATCATTATAGATTTTAGAACACAGTTCCTAACTGTAAGGTGTTCAGATGTGCGCTATATTTGGTTTAATTTAATTGTATGCTAGGCATGTAAAAGGGTTGGAGGGGTACAGAGTTCTCTCCCACTGCAAAAACTGTTGCACAAGGGTCGGAAAGTTGGATTTAAAAAGTCAGTGCTCAAGAGAAGAAGCTCTCGGACTCTGCAAAAAAATGCCTGCACAGCCCCGACGGCATTCCCAACAAGGCGCCTTCAAGCGATTAGCAATAAACTAATCTCTTCTCAAAGAGAGAAGGCAATAGCTGAGAAGGTGGACCTCCTAGAACTGCACAGAATCAACATTACGCCGCAATCAACATGGGCCAGATTATTACAAGAATAGTCTAATCTCTATTGATTTTGGGGGCACAAGATAAAAATCCATAGAATTTAAAAGACGGTCGAGAACTTTCGTGAAAATTCAGATGCATAAGACTTTTTTTTTTGTGAAATGTTAATAAATATTAGACATCAAAATTCAGTTTCTTTGACGTGTTTTAGGGGTCATAATATTGTACGACTATCGATTTGAAACTTCAAACAAATATTTCAGATTTTCATTGAATTACACCCATAATCATCAAACACGAATTAAGCAAGATTCTCCAAATTTTTAAGACCCTTTAAGCTTAAGCTTTAAATTTTAGACATTTTTTTCATTTCTTTTTAACGTTGAGGCTTACATTTTGGTCATTTTCTAGAATCAAGATCATGTAACAATTTTTGATCAACAGTTGAATAAGGGTTCTATAGATTAGATTTAGTATAACTATATCGCCTTTCTAATCTTTATAAGATGAAATAAAAGTGGTGGAGTCTGTACGGTGAATTAATTTTACCGTCTTGGGACGGGAACTTTTCTAGTTAATCACACTTTTATTCGTGTTCAACCTCAACATTTTACATAGATGAAGTTTCATGCGAGAAACTCTGTATCTTAGTCTGTCTGTTTGTTTGTCTGTTCCTTCCACTTTTTTTTCGGAAACTGCTGGGCCGATCTGGCTGAAAATTTGTATGGACCTTTGTTATGATAAGGTGCAGTATTATGGTATCCGTTTGAGGAGCAGTTGAGGATCAATATGGTTTAATATTTAATGCAACAATGAGCACAAATTCAACCATATTCAACCATCAATTTGGCATAAAAAGCACTCGTTTTACGTCAACGGCCTATAACTTTTGTCCGTTTTTAACGGGCTAAAAAGTTTAGTCTGTTTTTATAACTTATAGAGTCACACATTTTTTTCGCATCTTCCATTTAACTATCAGTAAAATAATTTCAGTATTTGAAAGGATATCTATTAACGTAAGTAAACTGCCAAACACCACCACCACCACCACGATCACCACCACCACCACCACCACTACTACTACTTGATATTTGGTATATGTCTGTCTGAAGCTGAAACTATATTATTAGTATCTTTCCATGCTCAATTCGGGAAAGGGGGGGCAGGGTAGTGTCTGTTCGGTTGTTACGATATAATCCTCCTATGGATTACCGCCTCCTGTTTTGGGATAAGGTAGTGTAGTGCCTGTTCTGTTGTCATGTGATCATCATACCAGACACTGCCCCCATCTTTGGGGAGACAGTGCGATTTCTTTGCGTTCTTCATGAAACCACCCTCCCAGGCATTACTTCTTCCATTTTTCATAGGGAAAGTAGTTTAGTATGTGTTCTGTTCTCATGATGCGATCCTCATAGAGACTACCTTCCACTTTTTTCTGGATGGGGGATTATAGTGTAGTATCCGTTCTGTTATCATCAGACCCTAATCACAGGCATTACGTCTCCCTTTGGGGGCAGTATATGTCCGTACGAGCAAACATATGTGATCAAAGGTATACTACTACTACTACTACTACTACTACTACTACTACTACTACTACTACTACTACTACTACTACTAATAATAATAATAATAATTTAGTCCCCTACCACTCAAAAGAATAAAACAAAACGGGCGCCAGTATATGCTGATAACGCACAAAATAGTCATGAAGGGCCAAGGTGGATGGAATAATCGAGATCAGAGAGCATTAAGCAGGCCTTCATTGGATGAGTACGAAGAGTACTGGAACATTGGAGAGGCTTACTGCCAACCAAATTCTAGTAAAGATGAGTGGTCATTGGCAGCGAGAAATCAATGGTAAGCGGGTGTTGCAAAGGTTATCGAAAGACGTGGAGAGTACTGGAAATCTGGGGAGACTTGTTGTCACTCAGACTTCAGGGAACACCACCGGTTAGCATAAGTAATTTCTGACGATGACCTGTATGGGAACTCCTAGTGAGTACAAATAAAACAAATCTGAAATGAATATAACTTAATATTTCCTTAAGCCTAGATTGCAATGTTCTTATTTACTTATACCCCCTCCCCCCGCGAGGGCAACGTTAAATTTAAGGTCGTTACTTTTATCTGGGTGATATATACCTCCTCCCGAAGGGGCACTATGTTATGACACAAAAGATGGTCTAAAATATTTTTTTGCGTTTGGCAAGAAAATAACCCTTTTATTGAACTTTGGGCAGATGGACTTCAGTGCGATTTCTTTGCGTTCTTAATGAAACCACCCTCCCAGGCATTACTTCTTCCATTTTTCATAGGGAAAGTAGTTTAGTATGTGTTCTGTTCTCATGATGCGATCCTCATAGAGACTATCACTTTACATAAAAAAATATTTCAACGCCATGCTCCGTGGCATACAGATACCTGGCTAAGCCCTGTATATATTATCTACCCGTCTAAACCTAACTCTCCGCGTTTACTCTGTAAGCTTGAGGTTTTGTAATGATCCTACCCCAAATATCGTCCAGCTCTATTCTGATTCGGCGGATGTTGATGATCCCGCCGTTCTTGGTATTTTGACTTAGAGCAAAGTGTAGTATTTGTTCTGATACTACATTTCATATTTTCTGTCTTCGGTAAGCGAAGGTGAAACTTTTCTAGACATAGACATTTTTTTAATTTGTATCCCAATTCAGAGTGCCCCCGTTTTTTTTTGTTTTTTTTTTAAGGGAGCTAGGTTTCCCTCACTTTTAGAAGCGACCTTATGTCTAAATCTGCCCTCGTGAGGAGGCAGGCAAGTAAATCGGGACACGCCTTACCATAAAAAATTTCTTATGTATTCGGTGCTTCCGTTCAGTTTTAAGAGACAATGTAAGGGTAGCTGCGCGAGTTATTTGTGAAGCAGGGGTTGCGCAGTCCCAAACACACACCTCCAGAACCTGCGGTGGCAAAGAAAAGTGCTAGACGTCTGGAAACAATCCCGAGATAAGAGAGAGCACATACAGCACCTAGAATCCTTAAATGGTCACCCATTTTAGCACTGGCCAGGCTCAACGTTGCTTAATTATTTATTAATCTGCAAGTTATCATCCAATAAAGATCACATTACCAGATTCTCAATTTTTTTGTAATTGACTTGTTTGAGTTTTAGGTGGGTGTTTAGTTTACAATATTGGTTAAACAAGAAATTATTCTGTTTGTCGAAAATTAAAATTTATTTATTTTTACTTTTGTTTACCCAAACAAGAAATGTGTTGCCACTGAAAGCGAACTATACCACTGTAATAGACAACAGATTTATAGGGGCAATCTGGGTAGGGAGGGAACAGCAAGATGTTTGTTTACATTACATTTAAATTTATGCATATATTTATAATCGGGAAAATAGAGGTCAGGAATAGAATTCAAAAGGCAAGCGGCCCAAGGGAAGAAGCTATCAGAATAGAAAATCCTCCAGCATCCAGGGATTTTTTTACGACGAAGAGGTGGAATTTTGCTACTAGTCGGGTGTATTTGTTTATGGGGTATAAGTGCAGTATATTCATCGGCGCATATTCCGTGGAAGTACTTATAAAACAAGCACAAGGATGCAACGCAACGTAACATGCGACCGCAACCGAGATTGAACTCACACTACACGAGTTTGTAGTGTCATTCAAATCTTGTCCATAGCTGAATACTTGATGCTTCGCTAGGGCTATCAAGGGTATTTTTTTATCGCGACGTCATCACTAGACATAGTGCCTACCACGGCGTAAGGGAGGCCCATTTACCTTCGAGAGAAGGACAGACCGCGCCAGTTTCCCAACCTGGTATTTTACCTCGCCTTCCCAGATGGTCACCCATCTGGTACTAGCTAGGCTCAACGTTGCTAGCACCGATGTGGCAACAATAAAGTATTTTGTTTACTCTAAAAGTTCAACACAAAAATTTCCAATTTCCCGAAGACTTTTTAACTACCTTCTATGGTTTGCGTTATTTTTTTTTTAGAAAACAATATTCGGAATATTATATTGATTAAACACCATCACCATGGTATCCGTTCAGTCTTAAAAGACAATGGGCACACACTGCGCGTGTAATTCTGAAACAATGGATGCGCAATCTCCAACCACACCTGCTGCGTCGACACTGCTTGATTGCAGTGGCAAGATAGAACTCAGGACGACTGGAGCAATGCCGAGATAAGCGGAGAACATATACAGCACCTGCTATTCCCCAATTAGTCACACATTTTATACAACTTCGCTTAATGTCTCAACTTCGCTTAATGTCGCTCATCTTACTGGAAGCGGTACGTCAACATGATTGTGTCGTATATTGAAAATTGACCCAACAATCTAACAAGCATATTTTTGAAAAAACAAAAATTTGAAGAGGTTTATTATTTGCTATTTACATAGACATGAAAAATAATTCGTAGATTTTTTTTGCTATGGTGAGACGTATCACTACTTGTCAAGACTCGACAGCCATTTAAGGATAAAAATATCAGTCGCTACAACACTGATCGGTGATAGTAGAAATTAGGTTCAAATTAATTAGTAAAGAGTACGCTTTAACATAAATTTATTTACATTGGACTTGCAAATGCTCATGTTAGAATAATCTCGGAAGCAGCTCCATGGTGTTGTGTTTCACAGACCGGCAGCTCTGGAAAAAAAATTTTTGCTTACGGAATTTTCGTTTAGTTTAAAACACAGATAAAGAAGTGGAGCAAATTTTTGATAATAGTTGTAGTTAGATGAGTATTTGCCGTGGATATTTTACATGGGAAAGACCATAAGAGTAAAGATCAGTCGATCAGTTGCTATGGAAATAATGATAAAGCAGAGATAGAATTGCAACGTCTCTCACGCGAGAGAGGAGAAATGGGCATCGCCAACTAGATTTCGAAGTTGGTTTTGTACGCTCTCTAGGCAAGAAACGTGGTTTTGAGCATCTCTTCCCCAGATGTTATAACAGTACTCCATTTTAAAGGATCGCATTAGAATGTTTTAAGTTGTCGCTGCGTTGCCGTTGAGTTTTTTTCACATCGATATTTTATATTAACTGACATTTATTCCAGAGATCAATATATCTATTATATATCGCCATTTAAGTATGATGGAAGGTGGAGACGATCCGTTGTATACATCCGGTTTGCACCGCTCCACACAAGGTCATTTTTAATGAGGAGTAATTCCCAACTCCTATATAGGAATATTTTGAACTGGAAAAAAAATCCAGTTTAGGTGACTGCGAACAAAGTTTCGTTCTGCTTGTTGTGATGCTACACGTCACATGTTCTGTGTTTCGTCAGTGAAGAAATCTTTTTAGACCGAGACAATTTTTTTCTTAAATTTAGAGTGTCCCTTTTTGGGGAGCTATCTTCCTTCACCCTTAAAAACGATTTTGTACTTAACTCTTCCCAAGTAAATAGGGGCACCCGACGTTTCCCGGTAGGGGTGCCTAAAGCGATCAACAATAAATCGATCAGCCTTTACGAAGGCGAAGGTAATGCCTGGTCGAATGATATTTTAGGACCAAACAGAGCCATACCACAGTCTGATCCGTAACCGAAGACGAGTGCTAGGTACTCGACCATAAGTGTCAACTCAGTCCAACTACCCGAACAATTCTTTAGTTAAAATGAATGTTAAACTGTTACGATAAAAATTCTTGTTTGTGATCCGTTTATTGTGTGTATTGAGAGTGGGGAGATAAGAGTTTGTTTTTGTCTTTGAAGTCAAAGAAGTTGCTGCATTTGTTCATTGCCAAATATAAAAAAATACTTTTTTATCGGAAAATTGAAGAGTTTGACAAAACTGTGATGGAAAAAAGACATTTTATCATAGGATGTTAGTATTGAAGCTGCTAAACTAGAAGAACTTTTGATTCGTCCATTTCTTTTCTCTTCTTCTATGGGCTCACAAGAAGCTTTCACACAGGTCATCAAAAATCTCATTGAATATAGCATGTGGTCTTCCCTGGAAGCTGAGTGACAACAAGTCTCTCCAGATTTTCCAGTACTCTCCACCTCTTTCGATACCATTTGCAAATAAATTTGCATTATCGCAACAGCTGATTGCCATTGATTTCTAGTTGGCAGTGGCCATTGGTTTTTCTTGGAATGTGAGTTGCAATAAGCCTCCCCAAGGTCCCAATTCTCTTCGCACTTATATAGTGGAGATCTGGTCAATGCTCACTCCTTGGTGTTTCCTTCCTCCCTGACTACTTCTTACTCTTTTTTTGGTGGTGGGAGGAGGGAGAGTGATGTGGTAATGGGAGATGGGGGGTAGAGAAATTATAGGTATGCAGCTTCAATGTTCTTGGTTCCATGTAGCGCTTCATGTTTTGTCTCTGTAGCAGTTTGTCTGGTCTGCGCTTGTGGTTCACGTGTGTTAGTCTCCACATTATTATTATTATTATTATTATTATTATTATTATTATTATTATTATTATTATTGCTGTTGTTGTTGTTGTCATTCATGATGTTCAAACTGCTTATATTTACATTATTCTCCCCGCCCACACACACATATATATATATATTGCAATAATGGAAGGGAAAATTATTCATGATTAAAAGTATAATACGTAAAACACGTGTACAAATAGGGGTGGAAGAAGAGGAAAGAAAAATAAAGGGCGAGGGAGAGTCAGTTGAACGGTTTTGTCTTAGCTTTTTCAAAGCTATATCGAGGTGTTTACGATTAAAAAGGAAAGATAACAAATATGTACATTATTAAAATAAAGTTACGTTGCGTTCTGTTCATGAGTGAAAAAAAGAAAAGGAAAGGAAGCGATCAAAATAAAGTAACGTTATGATATTAGTTTCGAAGATCATACAAGTCAATCACGCTCAAACTTAAGAGACATTCACTCTGTTTACAGAGAGCATGCCTCCTCAACCGGACGTGAATAGTCTCCAAGAACTTTAGATGGAATGTGGAGTTAGCACAATTGAAAATGAGTTCGTGCTGAAGTTCCCTGCACATGACGGTTTTTTTAATGAGATGGTCAGTTATTGAAGACTCGTATGTATTGGCAAGAATTCCCATTGCTCGGTATGTCCCATTTATGATTTTGCTAGGTACATGCTGTTGGACTCTCCTATCCAATCTCAACATAGTCCGACCCACGTATCTAGCACCGCAACTAAAATGATAAATTACATTATTATTATATTATTATGATGGAGAGGCACACACACACACACACACACACACACACACACACACACACACACACACACACACACACACACACACACACACACATATATATATTTGTAGTGTTTCTAAGGTTTTCGTTCAAGCAACAAATTGGATCAGATATTAATTGTAGAAAAATCGCACAATCGATCTTTATTGGGAAGCTAAGTGCAACTATCTTTCTATCGATTTCACTTCAGTCAAAGTTAGTTTAGTATATCTATCTATCTATGCATGTATCTATCTATATTTATGTCTGTCTGTCTATCTCTCTTTATATGTGTATGTATATGTTATGTATTTATCTCTCTCTCTCTTTATCTATATATCTATCTAAGTCATAGATAGATAGATAGACAGACAGACAGACAGACAGATAGATAGATAGATAGATAGATATTAATCTAAATATCTGTGACTTTTCGTATATTTCTGTCTCCTTTCCGTCTTTCTTTATTCTGGACTGGATCATGCTCATGTACGTGTTCTATTTTCACTTTCAGTTCCGCCGATATAAAACTCCAATCAGCATTATATGTGGATTCTTTTCCCGATTCCCATCTTTCTCCACTCTGTGTCTGTCAGTCTATCCGTTTCTGTCTCTCTTGCCTTTTCCATCGCCTCTGTTCTCGCATTTCTCTTCACCCCCCTCTCTCTTTTTTTATCTTCATTTTACTCAACATTATTGTCCCGACGTGGGACGAATCGACCTAGTAGGTCCTGCACTGTTAGCTAGGCTTCAACGGCTGTCCCATTGATGAGATATTGCATCCCTCTGCCCATTTTGCAAGTGTTTTAATGGTAGGTACTGCGACGAACTACAAGCCCTTGTACCCCCTCGACATAAATACCCCTGACAAACCCAACAAGCAGCAAAATCCCACCACTACACAGTAGAGATCTCCAGATGCAAGAAATCCTTCTATCCTAATAGTTTTGTTCCCTAGGACTGATAGACTTTTAAATCCTCCTACCACATTCCTGCTTCCCTGACTGTACTGACATGCAGAAGTTCAAATGTCATGTGAACAGATATCTTGCTGCTCAACTCCCTAAATAGTATACCTGCAAATTATGTCCCAGATACTGCATCAAAGTGGCGCTGTGCTTGTGTGGGGATGAAAATGCAATAAAAAAAATCACCAAGTTTTTGTAATAATTTCTTTTAAATAGTAGAAATCACAGAAGTACAACTTATAACCATCTTTATATTTCTATAAATTCAAGTACAAACTTTCTATTATTATTATTATTATTATTATCATTATTATTATTATCATTATTATTATTATTATTATTATTATCATTATTATTATTATCATTATTATTATTATTATTATCATTATTATTATTATCATTATTATTATTATTATTATCATTATTATTATTATTATTATCATTATTATTATTATTATTATTATCATTATTATTATTATCATTATTATTATCATTATTATTATTATCATTATTATTATTATTATCATTATTATTATTATTATTATCATTATTATTATTATCATTATTATTATTATTATTATTATCATTATTATTATTATCATTATTATTATTATCATTATTATTATTATTATTATTATTATCATTATTATTATTATCATTATTATTATTATTATTATTATCATTATTATTATTATCATTATTATTATCATTATTATTATTATTATTATCATTATTATTATTATCATTATTATTATCATTATTATTATTATTATTATCATTATTATTATTATTATTATTATTATTATCATTATTATTATCATTATTATTATTATTATCATTATTATTATTATCATTATTATTATTATTATTATTATCATTATTATTATTATTATTATTATTATTATTATTATTATTTACTCACTTGGAGAAGTCACACAAATCATCATCAAAGATTGCTCTTTGAGGACGAGTTGTGGTGTTCCTAGGAGTCTTCGATAACCTTTGCAAATGGATTTGCGTTATCGCAACAACCGCTTACCATTGACTTCTCGCTGGGAACGACCATTGGCATTCATTGGAATTTGGAATACAGCATAATTACACGCTAGTTCTCGCTAGGTCATCGAAGTTAAGTAACGCTGAGTCTGGTCAGTAGCAAATAGGTGACCAATTTGGGAAAGAATAGGCGCTGTAAGTAGCAGGGCGTCGATATCTCTTTGCAAGAATTGCAAAAACCTAACGTGGTCATCTCCCCTATAGAAGATATAGATGCGACTGTGGACCTTTGTGAATTTTATACTCCCATGAAACTTCTTCCTTTAGAAGAAGCCGGTTAAACCCGCATTAGGGTTAATACCACAGTTTCGTTTTCATTCGAATTCGGGTGGTAACAAACTTCCCAAAGTCCCAGTCCACTTTCTACTCATTCAGTGGAGGTCTGGTAAGTGCTTTCTTCCCCCCAGTCTTCCCATTTTCTTTGACCCTTCTCGACTATTTGGTGTGGATCCAGTCGATGCGGACACTACGTCTTTCTTAGTTGTTAATTGTTGTCCCTTGATCTTCAAAGAAACATCACTGATACGAACCAGTGATGATTCTTTGAATGACAAGTTACCTCCAATTTCAAACACTCTCTATTTCGATAAAATTTGCAATTAATTGTGCGCTTTCGCATCAGCCGCTTATCGCAACAGCCGCTTACCATCAATTTCTCGTTGGCAACATTCTTGCTAGCAACAACAGTTGATATTCTTTGGAATTTGGGTAATAATAAGACTCCCCAACGTCCCAGTATTCTCGCACGCTTCCATTTGGGTGTGGTCGCTTACCCTCCTTCCCCCGTCTTTCAATTCTCCTTGACCATTCATGATCGTTCTGTGTGGGAGCAGCCGATCCTTGTTGTTGTTGTTGTTGTTGTTGTTACTCTTCTTCTTCTTCTTCTATTATTATTATTATTATTATTATTATTATTATTATTATTAGTAGTAGTAGTAGTACTATTGATAAGACGATTCCAATATATGTCCCGATTCCGATACAACAACTGATTCCAATTTCGCTTCTTTAAAGTCTCTAAATATTTAGCTATAGATTTTCAGTTTCAAACCACCGCAAAATCTAATGTATTATGTGCATATATTTTCGCAAACGTAAAATCACACCTGTGGTGGTGGTGGTGGGTTTATCCATAGGTTTTAGTCTTATTAGTAATTTAAAATCAATAAATATTTATCGTTTTATCATTAATATCAACAATGGAAAATTAAGTTAAAAAATAAGACTATTAAAAGAATCGTTTTTGGCATCGAAAAATGGGCACAATTTTTCCCGATTCCGATACCTCCAAAAATTCCGATTTCGCTTAATCGTCCTAACACTAAGTATTATTATTATTATTATTATTATTATTATTATTAGTAGTAGTAGTAGTAGTAGTAGTATTGACGGCAATAGTAATAATAATAGTAGTTGTAATAGGAATGATCGCTCATTGCCATCAACAGGTGGTTTTAACTTTCTTATGATGATATACTCAGTAAGAGTTTTCACACAGATCATTATTAGTGATTGCTCACTAGAAATAACAAGTGGTGATCTCAGATGTCCAGCATTTTCTGTTTTTTTTCGATAATAGTTGCAAATCTTTTCGTGTTATAGCAACAACCGTTTACTATTGATTCCTCGCACATCACGACTGTTAGTTTTTTCTAGAATTTGAATAAAAATAGCTCTAATAAACTTCGCACTCTTAAAGTGGATGTCTTGATACTGCTGTTAGATTATGCGATGTCAGTTTCAGTTCATTCGGATTCGTGTTCCAGTAATGCTCAGTCCATATTATTTTGTTTTGTTTCAACTTCTACTTTCCTGTTGCTCATTTATGTGATCTAATTATGTTGGTTTCTGCGCTCGAGGATTCTCTGGAATATTTCTGTTGTTTTTTTTGTATCAGTAATTATTACCTATCACTCTCTCCTAGCTATCAACCTATTTCTCTTGCTCCCTCGCAATGTATATTGATTTCTAATTTTCTATGATCCATTTTTCGTGCTCATGTGAGAATTCCGTTACTCTATCCTTACAGTTAATTTAGATAAAGTGTTTATACATACCGTACCTTGGAATAATTGCGCCAAATCCGGGGGTAATTGCGCCAACTAGAAAAAAGTACTCTTTATATGCGTGGTTGACAAAAGAACACTTTTAACTAGTTGTCGCAATTACCCCAAACTACGGGAGCGTAAATACCGTTATTTTCAAAATTTCATCAGCTATAGGCAAACAGCTCCATTGCCTACCGGATGCCTTGGGAAAGAATAAACCCTGACAAAAAGTCCGGTTTAGAGTTCTGATAGGCGGAAGGTGAAGCACTGCAACACCTATCCTACAACTCATGCAGCTGCATTGGCTCCGACTGTATATTGGGTTGCCTTTCCATCGGACTTTGAAGCGCAGAGATGGGGACCCTGGTAACTGGGCAAACCTAGGTCTCCTTATCATCTGCCAATGTCAGCATCCGGAGAAGCAACTCCAGCATTATAGCCACAGCACCAGATTAAATGCAGAACGCCATTGTCTCACTAAACAAAAGGTTGATGCCTTCGGGACAAGATCAAAGTGTAGCATCTGTTCCGACAGATGCTGCAAGCTATGACTAGCAAAGACCATATGTGGGGGTAACCCCACATATCTGACCTTGGTCACTGGAGGGGCAACCCTTCATACCAACAGTTACTTATCCAGCTCCCATTTCCCACCTCTCGGGAGCTGGTCCCCCCTTTCCCTCCCCCCTCCCTCCATCTCCACATTAAAAAACGGCCTTGTGCCTAATTTGCTCAGTGGGGAAGCAAATAAATCCAACAAGATCAAAGTGTAGTATCTGTTCCGGCAGATACTGCAAGCAAAGACCATATGTGGGGGAAACCCCGCATATAAGACCTTGGTCAATGTAGGGGCAACCCTTCATACCAATTGTCACTATCCAGCTCCCCTACTCCCCGGGGAGCTGGTCCCCGTTTCCCCTTCACTCCTCACATTAAAAATCAGCCTTGTGCCTAATTTGCTCGGTGGGGGAGCAAATAAATACATCAAAGTGTAATATCTGTTCTTCAGATGCTGCACTTCAATTTCTTGTTCTCTGTCAGTGGAGGAGAAATCCTTCACGACTGAGACAATTTTTATTTTCGGTCCTTTTCTCCACGTTAAAAACGACCCTGGTGTCTAACTTTGTCCCGTGGGGAGGCATAGTAAATAGGAACAAAATAGTAAATCGCTTTATTTGTACATTATTCGTATTACGTTTAGTCATATCAAAAAAGTGTTTAACAGGTATATCACAGTTTATGAATTAACGAATGTTCCATAGAGTTTCAGTAACACTTCTGTTGCGTTATGAACCATTAAAACAAATACTGATCAATACTCATCACTGTAAACTAGTGATCGGGTGATTCCAATATTTTTCGATTTGATACAATTACCGATTCCCTACTATATTCCCGATTCCGATAAAACTTCTGAATCTGATTCTTTATAAATCTCTAAATATTTAACTATAGAGTTATTTTTTCTCGATTACCATAAAAACACGTTAAATGTGCAGATATTTTCTTAAACGTAAAAATACACTTGTAGAGACATTAATATTGATTTTAAACTACCTGTAGATTTTAAACTACCTGTAGGTAGGTTAAAACCAATAAATATTTATTATCTTTATCATTACTGTCAGCAGTGCGAAGTTTTGTTTTAAGCAAACCCAAATAAAAAAAAGTCAAATAAAAGTATCGTTTTTGGCATCGGAAAATAGGGACACATGTTTTTCGATTCCGATACCCCCAAAGTTCCGATTTTTCTGATTCTCGATTCCGATTAATCATAACATTGCTGTAAACATCTACCACGTAGAATGTATAGTACATTGCTTTGTTATTCCTAAATAGGAGATAGAAAAACACTATACTCGTAATTAATCCAACCCTAACCTTAGTCTCTACGCAAAGAGACCAAACCTAACCCAACCCAAACCTTAACTTCTACACAAATGTTACGGCAGGGCAGGAAAGTTGAGTTGCAAGTGGTAGAGGTTGTAATGGAGAGAACGGTCGGTTCTATGGGCTTGCGAGGATAACGTCAATAGAGGCCGAACCCAAGAGGGTCGGTCAGGGCAACGATCCTTGATCGAATTGTGCCGAGAATGATATCAAAGAAGTTCAAAATGGGGGATGCAGAATTCCCGGGGATTTGGGTCACCGAGACTGACCGACATTTCAGACAACAAGCAAAAAAAAAAAAAAGGCGTGGAGAAATGGTTCGTAAGATTTATACTTACCTATTTCATATTGGAGAAATTTGGTATTTTTCAGCTATATCTTCAATCGTGAATATGCTTCCAATGAACGAGAGGCGAAATATTGATTCTTTTCATACTTGTTTGTTGTGATTTTTTTGCATTGTATTCTTCGTTAATCCTTCTATTATTCAATCTTCACACACACACATACACACGCGCGAGCGAGCACACACACACACACACACACACACACACACACACACACACACACACACACACACACACACACACGTGGGCGCGGGCACACATAGTCATACTGACACGTTTATACAGGATGTCACATAAGTCGCTTTACAATTAAAAAAATATTTTTTTTTTGTAAATGAGTGTACTTGATCATAATTTTTTTTTTTTTAACATAGTTTAAAGATTGGAATTTTATTTTGACTTGTGTATGAAAAATAATGTCACATAAATTACCTCCATTTTCAGCTTCGCAAACGCGAACTTATTGTAAGGCAAACTGACTTATGCGCCACTCTGTATATACCAAATCATCTGTAAAATATAAATATCTACTGAGAAAATTCTTTCAATGGTCCTCGGGCTAAAAAATTGATTTGGGAATCTTAAGTAGGACGACACCTGGAGTGAATGTACAAGGTGGCCCACTTAAAAGTAGTCCGATCTTTCTAATCTTTCTCTTAACGACCAACTGAGACCACAAGACAAAATGCAATTCTTTTTTTTTTTCAACAAGATGATGCTACATGCCACACGCCTCACAAACGCCTGAAACGTGTTCATGACATGTTTACGGAAGAGAGAACAGTAACTAAAAGGTTATGGTCACCACGTTCCCCATGTGATTTTTATCTTTTGGGAAATTTAAAACAAAAAGTTTATGCAA
>NC_136486.1:28575133-28615133 GCF_053919585.1 Euprymna scolopes
ATATATATATATATATATATATATGTGTATATATATACAGACATGTGCTTGCTTGTTTGAATCTTGTCTTCTACGATCGGACGATTTCATCATTTAAAAATTGATGACAGGTGAATTCACACACACACACATATGTGTGTGTACATATGTATATATATGTGTGTGTATATATATATACATATATACATATATATACATATATATATAGATAAATATATATACATATATATATACGTATATATATACATACATATATATACGCATATATACATACATACACACACACGCACACACACACGCATATATATATATATATATATATATATATATATATATATATATATATATATATATATATATACATGCGTATGCGCGTGTTTCAGAGGCTAAGGAATAAGGGTTGAGAAGTGATGTCTTAGTTTCGAATCTAGCTGATGACACCCGAGTCATTTATATATATATATATATATATATATATATATATATATATATATATATATATATATATATATACTAGCAAAAGTACCCGTCGTTGACTGGAATATATATACTAGCAAAAGTACCAGTCGTTGACTGGGTTCAAAAACAGTCTACAGAAAATGGATTCTTATTTATGAAAGTATGATAGGTTATGAAAAGGAAGGGTTGTAAAGAGATAGCTTCGAATTTGGGGGTATCAACACCAAAGCAAAATATGATGAAAGTAAAAATAAAATAGATAAACCCCATAAGTTATTATACCATGTCTGTTCACACTGAAACACTTATCAAAATATTCTGTGGATCTATATTAAAAAAACCTTGTTAAACTTTGTGACATTCTATGGAGGTCAGGCGCTAACGAACACCTCATAATTTTTCTTATACCATATTTCTTCAAACTGAAACATAATTATTAAAGTACAGTTACACAGACAGATATGAAAAGTCTTTATTAAAGTTTGTGCATATTTCGATTCTATGGAGGCCAGGCGCGAACGCAGACCCCACAATTTTATTATACCATCCCTATTTAAGTTAAAACATACTTATCAAAGTATTCTTATGTACATCTATATCAAAAGCACTTGTAAACGTTTTTTTTTTAATTTTTAATTTTTTTTATTTCCAGACGTTGTGGACTAGGCGCGTATGCAGACCCAACAATTTTAATGAATCATCATTATGCCAGATAAACATACCCATTCCTGTGTCTCGATACACCTTCTATCATTATATGTGATCAGTTTTCTATAATAGTCAACCATATAGGAGCCTATTCGTGACCAGACACACATACAGACGTTCAGCTTTATATATATATATATATATATATATATATATATATATATATATATAAAAGTGAACGTGTGTGTGTGTGTGTGCGCGCGTATGTGTGTGTACATTTTCCTTCGCAATAACTCTGTTAATTTTTAGTCTACAGACTCGAAATTTGATATACAGGGTACTGAGATTTGGGAAAATCGATGTGATCGGGTTTCGGCCAGATATTTCGCTGTTAAGGGGTCAAATTTCAACGATTTGACCTTTGAGAACTCTACCAAACTCCTCTGACAATTTTAGGTCTAAACACTTGACATTTTAGATATTGGTTCCTTGGACATGGATTTAACTTAATAACTTAATTTAAGTTCAAAACAATAAATATTAAGGGGTCATAATAGGGGCCAAAGTTAAAAAAATTACCGTTTTTCTTTTTGCTCAGCATACACCTGAAAACATCCAGGCAACGCTGAGCACCCATGCTCGTAGGTGTATATATATATATATATATATATATATATATATATATATATATATATATATATATATATAGTTTTGATCTCCCTACTATGTATTAGGTTCAATATAATAATCGATAGATAATTGTCTCTATAATAATAAATACGTTATCTGCATGAATTAAAATATCATATTTAAGCGTATCTTACGACAGGGGATCGCCGGACTGCCTTCTTGTATATATATATATATATATATATATATATATATATATATATATATATATATATATATATGTGTATGTGTGTGTGTGTGTGTGTGTGGGTCTGTGTGTGTTTCGAAGATTAGGAAAACATCGGTACCTTTAATTTCAAATCCAACACAGAAAGAGACCAGTCCCTGGTTCCTATGCCGAAGTCTCTTTACTCCCCCCCTCTTCATTCCTTTCCTCTCTCTTTCTCCAGAGATTTTCTACCCCCACTAGATTTCGAACTCGATTCTGCACTCCATCAAGGAAACGAAGAGTATTTTTAGCGTCACTTTCCCCGATGTCTTAGGACGTATCCGACCCTTTCCGTTGATAGTGGATTGCATCTGGAGCCAAATACTTTCTAGAGCGGTTGAAAGATCCAACCATTTTTCTAACGAGCTCAGCAACCCACTGGATATACATCTTCTAAATCAGATCTGAATGGATAGTCAGGTCGAGAAGTTTATCAAAAGAAGAAGAAAAAGCAGTTCATAAAGCCGATAGTTGTCCCCGATTTAAATTTTAAGAGGATATGAAACGCTTTATACCATGAATCGGCCAGTTGACCATTTTTGAAGCGATATAGGACACAGGACATTAGAGGAGACTATAAAACGAAACTAACAACAGACCAAGGATATCAGAAGAGACATGATCAAGAAGGTTGTAGTTTCTTAGGTTTATGCCCTACCAATGCTTGGGAATCTAGTCTATGCTACTATTCTATCTATACACAAAGGAGGGTGGATTCATATTTTTCCCAAATATAGTAGATAAAGTACCATTTTTATAGTTATTTACGTTTACGAATTCGAAGATCTAATGATTACAAACAGTCACGACTTTAAGACTGAACATTGCTTTTTTTTTATTAAAGTACTAGCGGGAAGCCCGGCTTTGCACGGTCGTAAAATACGCTTAAATATGATATTTTAATATATGCAGATATCGTATTTATTATTATAGAGCCAATTCTCTATTGATTATTATATTGCGTTCAATATATAATAGTGATTTCAAAAGTTTTATGAAATAGTACTTAAGTGGCATCAACTAAAATCGAAACCAAAACATCTAGAGCTATTCGTTACCATCTGACTTAAGGATACATGCGTATCCAAAATTCACAAATTAACGTGGTTAAACGTATAAATGTATATTTGTGCATATGTAGAAGACATTAAGTCGACTTACGCCTGCAAAGTTCGAATATTTAATTTTGACTACTTAGTAGCTATTTGTTTTCCGACTAAAAATCGAATCGAATTTGTCCCACATGTCCGAATGTCCTACATATTAAGTTTCAAGTCAGTAGACCAGAAATTGACAGAATAGTTTGGTAGAGGCCGTTCTGCGCCCCCCCGCGCGCACACACATACACACACACACACACACACATACACACACACGTGGACTTTTATATATAAAGATAAAAATGTACCTTGTGGATTTGTTTTATTTATTTATTCTTCATATTTTCTTTGTGTATGCTTTGTTCTTGTTGCAGCGATTGTGGTTGCCTTGGTGACATACTTTCCCACACTCTTTCATAACATATACTGGTCCACCGTTCTTTTTCGCTCGCCTCTCACCTGTTCAACTTACCTGCGTTGTTTTAACTGACGGCCGGTTTAACAGAACGTAAGGCAGACGCGCGCATGTCCCGGACATATGTAAAGAAGGAGAGAGAGAGAGAGAGAGAGAGAGAGAGAGAGAGAGAGAGAGAGAAGGAAGGAAGGAAGGAAGGAAGGGGGATAATCAAGCAAATGGCCTAACGGAATAAAATACAGCGTGTCCGTCAAAATATCTGAAACCCGTGGTATTGTCGTTGTAAAAAGACTTGGAAGTTTCGTTAATTACGTTGTTCCGAAATTCTCAGGGAAAAAGAGATAGAAATGCAATAATGCGGTTATCACGCTGTAGTTATTTTAATGACAGGTGCTTAACTGAGTTTTAATCCATGCCTCACCCTTCTGTAAAACATTCACAACAAAACTCATCTAGCTACAACCGTTGTCAATAGTTTCCCTTGCGCCTCCCCCCTCTCTCTTTCAATCTAAAACAAAACGAAAGTTCTATGAGCAAAGTTTATTTCCTAGATCTACCCGTCTGTGGAACACAATACTGCGTGGCAGTTTTTCAGTTGACTACAACATGGTTATTTTCAAGTCTAATGTAAACAAATTCTTGTTCTCTTAAGTATCAAAAACCTAAGACCACGGACAAAGAACAGGAACAGGACAACTTTCCCAATGAACATTGTCCTAGTTCTCTTCGCACTCATCCAGTGGAAGTCTAGTTACTGCCTTCTATCCTCGAACTTTCCTCCCTCCTTGACTCTCTTCAATTTTTTGGTCTGGTATGAGTTGATGCCGACATTTTTGGAAAGGGGTGTAACTTACAATTATATAGTTTCAGTTTTCTTGATTGTATGTGGTGTTTGTTTGTATTTCACTTCTTCTGCAGTTTTTAATGTCAAGTTAGCGCCAGTAACTCCTGCGGATTAGTCTCCGCATTCAAGGATTTTCCTTATATTTTATACGTTTTAATTATTGCTGTCCGTTGTATCTTCTCCGTCATCACTCTGATTCCAATCTCATCCATTTTTTTTCTTTAAAGTTTTTCGGTATTGTTACTAGCGATCTTACTATTAGTATTGTTATCTTTACTTTCTTCATTCTCCAGATACCTTTGAGCTCTCTGACCAGTTCCGTGCATTTGCTCCGTTTCTCTGTCTCCTTGATCTTCACTCTGTGAGCTGCGGGAACGGCAAAATCTACAATCTGGTGGACTTTTCCTTCTTATTAACTATTATGATATATTGTCTTCTAGATTGGATGGGTTTATTATTATTATTATTATTATTATTATTATTATTATTATTATTATTAAAGTGTAATCCGGATATAAGAGACCCCGAATATAAGAAAAACGGATATAAGAGAGATTTAGAAATTAGAGCCTGTGTTAATGTACAGTGAAACCTCGATATAAGAAACCTTGATATAAATTTAATCCGAATATAAGAGAGCTGTAGAACCCAGAGAAGAAGTCTCTTATATCCGGGTTCAACATTATTATTATTATTATTATTATTATTATTATTATTATTATTATTATTATTATTATTACTATTATTTATTTATTTACTAGGAGTAGTCACACAAGCCATCGTCAAAGATTGCTCTTTGAGAATAGCTTGTGGTGTTCCCTGGAGTCTGAGTGACAACAAGTCTCCCCAGATTTCCAGTACTTTCCACCTCTTTCAATAACCTTTGCAAAAAATTAGACTTATCGCAACAGCCGCTTACCATTGATTTCTCGTTGACGGCGACTGTTGGTCTTCACTGGAATTTGGGTGGCAGCAAACCTCCCCAAGGTCCCAGTCCTCTTTGCACTCCTCCAGAACAGGTCTGGCTAGAGCTTTCTCTCCTCGGTCCTTCCATCCTCCTTGATCCTCGTTATTTGGTGTGGTGCCTGCTTATGGTGACACTCATAGAGAGGCAAAAAAGGGGGTCGATATTTGTCAATTCTACAGTTTCAGTTTTCATGATTCCATGTGATGTACTTTGTGTTGTGCATCTGTATCTGTTTCTGTGTCCGGTTTGTGTGTAGTTCATGTGTGGTATTAGTCTCCACATTCAAGGGTTTTCCTTAATATTTCCTCAGTTTTCATTATTGAAATTCGTTGTATTTTCTCTGTCATCCCTCTGATTCCAATCTTTTCATTCTTTTTTCAAAGTTTTTCGATATCGTTCCTAGCGCTTCTACTATTAGTGGTGTTATCTTTACGTTCTTCATTTTTCAGATCCCTTTGAGCTCTCTGGCAAGTTCCGTGTATTTGCTCCGCTTTTCAGTCTCCTTGATCTTCACTCTGTAGACTGCTTGGACAGCAAAAATCTACAAGCTGGAAGGACTTTTCCTTCTTGTTAAGTATTATGACATCCGGTCTTTTGCTTGGATGGGTTTATTCGTTTGTATATCCATGCCCCATAGGATCTTGTGACTTTCATTTTCCAGTACTGCTGCCGGTTTGTGTTGGTATAATTTGTCAGTGTGTTGAAGATGCAATTGTACTGCCTTCTCCACTTGATCGTGCCTATTTTTATATTCTTTTTGGGCTAGTTTTCTGAATTCACTTATAATGTAGTTTATTGTTTCGTCTCTTTGTTTGAAGAGTCTGCATTTGCTGTTTTCTTGTGATTTGTCAATCCTTGCTTTGATATGGTTAGTTCTAATTGCGTTATCTTGTGCAGCTGTTATTAGTGATTCAGTTATTCTGTAAAGGTTTCTTCTTTGTAGCCATTTCGAAGTGTTTCGTTAGCCTCTTCTTTTATGCTCCTTATGAATCGTTCACGTAGCCGTTTCTCTTCCCATTTTTCTTTCCTTGTATTATTCCTCGTCTCTTTTTCTATCTTGTTTGTTTTTTCGTGTCTCTTGCTGCAGTAATTATTCTTTCGGCGTTCTGTGGTATGTATTTTCCTAATCCTTTTTTTGTGGTATTTACAGTCTTTTAGACAGACCAACCTTCTTCCTTCGTCTTTCCTTTTAACATAAAGTTGGTCAATACCATCCTTCGGGCGTAGTGCATTGTGCATCGTCATGAGTTTCCTGGTTTTCTGGTCGAGATACCTTAGTTTTTCTTTCAGCTTATAAATTGTTCAGAGTATCTTATTAGTTACACTGCTCACGTATTTATTCCTTTAATTAGGTTTCCACTATCTATTTTCGTTTCGAGGAGTTTTCCTGTTCTTGTGAGTTATTCCTTTCCTGTTTTCTCTTTTATTTCCTTTGCTATAATAGCGTCTGATTCCAGCATTCCCAAGTATTTTTAGCTACCTTGTTCACCTAGTGCCCTCATTTCTGTTTGATTGGACAGTATTATACCTCCTGTTGCTTCTAGTTTTCCACTCCTCATGGTCAGCAGCGCGCACTCTTCCATACCGAATTTCATTTGGATATCCGGGCTAAAGATTCTGGTCGTGTTTATTAGTGTTTCTAGTTTGTCTTTGTTTTTGCAAACAGTAGATTTGTTGTTGTTATTATTATTATTATTATTATTATTATTATTATTATTATTATTATTGTTATTATTATTATTATTATTGTTATTATCATTATTATTATTATTGTTATTATTATTATTATTATTGTTATTATTATTATTATTGTTATTATTATTATTATTATTATTATTATTGTTATTATCATTATTATTATTATTGTTATTATTATTATTATTATTGTTATTATTATTATTATTATTGTTATTATTATTATTATTGTTATTATTATTATTATTGTTATTATTGTTATTATTATTATTATTATTGTTATTATTATTATTATTATTGTTATTATTATTATTATTGTTATTATTATTATTGTTATTGTTATTATTATTATTATTATTATTGTTATTATTATTATTATTATTATTATTATTATTATTATTGTTATTATTATTATTATTATTATTATTGTTATTATTATTATTATTATTGTTATTATTATTATTATTATTTTTATTATTATTATTATTATTATTGTTATTATTGTTATTATTATTATTATTGTTATTATTATTATTGTTATTATTATTATTATTATTTTTATTATTATTTTATTATTATTGTTATTATTATTATTATTATTGTTATTATTATTATTATTATTATTTTTATTATTATTATTATTGTTATTATTATTATTATTATTATTATTGTTATTATTATTATTTTTATTATTATTTTATTATTATTATTATCATTATTATCATTATTATTATTATTATTATTGCTGTTGTTATTGTTATTATTATTATTATTATTTTTATTATTATTATTATTATTATTTTTATTATTATTATTATTATTATTATTATTATTATTATTATTATTATTATTATTATTATTATCTACTCATGAGAAAGCCACAGAAAACCCTTTAAAATAGGTTTCAAACTTTTCGCCCTAATATTCATAAGCGACATGACTTAGAAGAAATACATGGACAAAAAATTCTGCTGCAAAAAAATGGGCTTTCTCCCTCGTGCTAGAAAATGACTCGCACCAACAAACAACGACTCACCAATGCATGTAGTGCTGTTTCCACATCTGGGCTAATGACTCTACCATTCGTTTCTCACTACTCGACAGGGTCCAGAAAAGAGTCTCAAATCTAATAGCTTCCGCACTGTTGATCAAGCTCCACCCTCTGTCCCATCGCCGTACTGTTGCACTATTGTTTTACGAGTACTTTAATGGAATGTGCTCCGATGAACCCATAGCACTTCGACGTACATGCCACCGACGTACACACCTCCGACTAACTCGACTAGTAGCAAAATCCCACCTCTTCACTATTGAGGTCACTAGATGCCTAAAAGCCTTTACTCTGATAATTTGTTCCATTGGACTGTTAGACCTTGGGATTTTCTCCCGTGTTCCTGTTTATCTGACTGTACTACCCTGTACCTGTAGAAGTTTAAAGTGCAATATGAACCGACATCTCGATACTCAACTCCAATAGCCTGAGTTAGACACAATTTCAATTAGTATCTCCTTACGTGTTTGGAGTGAAAAAATGATAATAAAAAAGTTTATGAAAATTGGATTTTATACTAACAGGAAGACCCGACGTTTTCCGGGATTTCATAAGGATTAACGAATGTTTCACCCTCCCATATTTTATTGTCATCGAAATCGATCAAAACGGCTATTTTTCAATCAAATTGATTGATTGCTATCTCATGCCTCCCTGTACTCATTTAGTTCATAATACATTGCACCTAATGGTGTATTTCATAAAATTATTTTATGTATAACGGCTTCTTCAATCAAAGTTTAAAATGCAAAAGTCAAACATAATGCTTCAATAGTGCTCTAAACAGAAACATTCTCTTCGGACGCGCCGCTGTCATACCAAAGAATCTACTGTATATTTTATATGCCTGGCCTTTCTACGTGTATGGAGATAATGGCTTGAATTAAAGTTTAAAATGCAAAAATCAACTATAATGGTTCAGTTATGCTCTATGCAGAAACATTCATTTCGAACGCGTCCCTGTCATATAAAAGAACCTACTGTTGATTTTACACGCCGGATACGTTTGTTTGTACGGTGATAAAACTTCTCAAATGCACTTATGATTTTAGACTGTGTAAAAGTGAAAACTTTGGTCAAAATCGTACTGTTCCGTCTTTAATGTTTATTTTTTCGATTATTTATCGGAGGCATTCCGTTACAAAATCTATCTAAGAACACTCCCAGACACATAAAGTACGTTTGTGTGAAATTTTCAATAAATCATCGGCTCAGCCGTTTTAGAGTCTATGAGGAACGAATTCATAGACACACAGACACACATACGAAGTTCATTTTATATGATAGTAGAGAGTCACCCGTGATAGGCCAAGAGACGATTTCACCCACCACCCTATAATATAAAATAAGTTTCATTTTCCACTAGTTTAGAATCTTTTGAATGCAATTCCGAGGTTTTAGTTACAGACACATTAACACCATATCGCCATTATGATATGATAGTACATCTTTGTGGATTTAAATATTTAATTTGTTCATTTATGAACCATAAACGGTAACCGGACTCTTCCTGTATCTTTCACTTACTCTTTCTCACCCAATCCTTTCTTTTTCTGCCTGTCTATCAATCAATAGGAGGTGTTTCGGTGTAGACGAACGAGGCGAGGTCTTTTCGATGGTAGTTATGGCGGATTAAATTCCCCTCCCTTGAGTGCTTCACTTGAAACAATTTTTTCTGACTAGTTACCCGCAAATACATTTGTAAGCTCGTAAAAACTTGTACGAAAGCAGGATGGACATTAATGTGACGTTTATGTGCTTATATTGCGAGATCTCTGAATATATGTATGGATTAATACACACACACACACACACACACACACACACACACACACACACACGCATATATGTGTGTCTGAGTTTGTGGGGGGTGTACTGGGGCACGGTAAGAGAAAGATAAAAAGGGGAATAGAACTAAAGGTTGGAGAGAGACCAGAGTTGTTAACGTAAATTTTGACCAATAACGGTACATAAGCATGCGCATAATAATGAGTACGATTTCACACACATACACACATGCACGTTCGCGTAAACACACACACACACACACACACACACACACACACACATACACACACACACACACACACACACACACACACACACACACGTATATCATTATATATGGTAAAGTTGCAGGTTTAGTCATTTATAACTGCTTTAAAGCTTCACCGCTCACTCATTTTTCGACCAAATTTCAAAAAAATATTACAGTATATAGATCACCTTCTCAGCTATATTGTGTAAAACATTTTTCAATTTTCATTTAGTAAAATAAAAGCTATGATTAATTTTCTGGTGTTCAAAATAGTAAAAAAAAAAAAAAAACGTAAGGAGGTGAGCGACGTGTTTTATGATTGGTTTCCATAGTAACCACGTCGCTTCAGCAACTACTGTTGCTACCAATTCACCGCTCTCGCGAAAAGAGAAGTAATAAGTGAAACAGAGAATGAAAGAATGAAAGGGAGATAATTGGAGGAATTTTATTGAAAGCTAACAAGTGTCGTACATTGTTATTACATATGTGTATGTTATGTTTATGGCGGTCAAAAATAAAACTGAAATTAAACAAAGGACAAGTTATTTTACTGGAAGCATGGAAAAATCATGGACTACAATAGAAACATTCGAGCATGAAAAGTAATATGGTTAAGCTTAAACATGGAAAATAAAGGACTAGTTGTTAAAACTGGAAAAGAAAAGGACAAGATATTCTAGTAAAAATATATTAAATTTATAACTTAAAATATTGCAGCATTAAGAATTTTTGTTAAAATTCAATTCATAACATAATATAATCAATTCTTAATACTGCAATGACATAAGGGGTATTGAGATTTGGGAAATCTTTTTAATCTGTTTTCGGCCAGAAATTTGGCTGTCAAGGGATCAAAGTAAAATGATTTGACCTTTGAAACTCTACCAAACTCCTCCGCTAATTTTGAGTCTAAACACTTAAACTTTTAAATGTTACGTACGTGGACATTGATCAAACTTTTTAATTTGATTTGAGCCAAAAAATAAATGTTATGGGGTAAAAATTGGGATCAAAGTTTTAAAAGAATTGACCTTTTTTCTTTTTACACAGTGATCACCGCTTATCAAGACCCGGAAGCCACTCAGGGATAAGGGTTATTGCAAGTACATTACGTTAGTGAGGAGATTTGATGAAGTGTTTACTTAAGGGGGCGGTTCATTAGGAATTTGTTAACATTGGACTTGAAGACATCCAAGTTGTAGTCCGGAGGGAAGCAGGCAGACGGTACAGAGTTCCACAGGCGTGCAGTTCTAAGAAAGAAGCTTTGTTCATGGAATCCGCGTTTTGATTTAGGCACAGATATAGAGTGGGGGAAATTTTTCACAGTAGATTCAGCTAGACGGGTGTTTTTCGTGAAAGATTGGCGAGGGGGGACCAGAGATTGGAGTTCAGACGGTCTCTACTAAATTACCGAGTCAATTTTCAGTCTAAACATTTAAAGTTCACAGAAAGGATATTTAGAGATAGATCAAGCTTTTTAATCGGTTTAGATCGAAAATTTGAGCTGTCAAGGGGTCAAAGTTCAAAAGATTTAACCTTTGCGGTGTCTATCAAACTACTCAGCCAATTTTGGGTCTAAAGTTTTGAAATTTATACATAACGGGCATTCAGACATGTGACAAGTATTTTAATACGTATTAGGACGAAAATTTGGCTGCCAAAAAAGTCAAAGTTGAAAGAGTTGACTATTGCAGATTCTACCAAATTTCTCTGCCAATTTTGGGTCTAAACACCTGAAATTTTAGATGTAGGTAACTTGGACATGGAGTAAAACTTTGTATTTTGATTTGAAACCAAAATAATAAATGTTAACGGGTCAAAATTAAAAAAAAAAAAATGACCTCTGCGGTCTCTACGAAATTACTCAGAGAATTTTTGGTCTAAATATTTGAAATTTTAGATAAAGTGTATTCACACGTAAGGCAAGTTATGAACAGTTCATAGGGCCCGAGCAAAGCCGGGCTTAACTTCTAGTGTTTTAAAAAGTTCGACTCGTGTCCAGGTAACCTACATCTAAAATTTCAATTATTTAAACCCAAAATTGGCAGAGGAGATTAGTAAACTCTGGAAAGGACAACTCTTTCAATTTTGACCTCTTGGCAGAAAAATTTTCGCCCCTAAAATAATTTAAAAGCTTACTGCATGTCTGAATACTCTTTATGTAAAATTTCAAATGTTTAGACCATAAATTTGCTGAATAGTTTGCTAGAGACCGCAAGGGTCAAATATTTTGAACTTTGACACTTGGCAGCCAAATTTTCAGCCAAAAACGGATTAAAAAGCTTGATCTATGTCTGAATACACTTTATGAAAAATTTCAAATGTTTAGACCAGAAATTGTCTGAGTAATTTGATAGAGACCGCAGAGGTCAATATTTTTAGACTTTGACCCCAATTTTGACCCCTTAACATTTATTGTTTTGGGCTCAAATCATATAATAAAGTTAGATCCATGGCTAAGTAACCTACATCTAAAATTTCAAGTGTTTAGATCCAAAATTAGAGTTCTCAAAGGTCAAATCCTTGAACTTTGACAGCTTGACAGTCAAATTCCTGGCCGAAAACCGATTACAATGATTTTTCCAAATCTCAATACCCCTTATGTCAAATCTGTAGACCGAAAATTAACAGAGTTATTTGGTAGGGAAAGGTACACAGACAGACCTACACACAGACAGACTTACAGACAGACAATTTCATTTATATTATATTATATTATATTATATATATATATATATATATATATATATATATATATATATATATATATATACTAGTAGTTCGACCCGGCTTTGCTCGGGCCCTATGTACTGTTCATAACTTTATGTGCATAGCTATATATTAAAAATGTGCATATGTACAGTAATGCTTTTCTATATAATAGGCTTCTTTAACTACCATAGAGAAAAGTACGTAAAGACCGCAGACGTCAAAATATTTTAACTTTGACCCCAATTTTGACCCCTTAACATTTATTGTTTTGGGCTCAAATTAAATTTAAATGTTCGATCCATGTCCAAGTAACCTACATCTAAAATGTCGAGTGTTTAGAGCCAAAATTGACGGAGGAGTTTGGCAGAGTCTGCAAAGGTCAACTTTGTAAACTTTGACCTCTTGGCAGCGAAATCTTGGCCTAAAAACTAATTAAAAAGCTTACTGCATGTCTGAATACCCTTTATGTAACATTTCTAATGTTTAAACCCAAAATTAGCTGAATAGTTTGCTAGAGGCCGCAATGGTAAAATCTTTTGGTTTTGACCCCTTGGAAGCCAAATTCTCAGCAAAAAACGATTAAAAAGCTTGCTCTATGTCTGAATACACTTTATATATAATTTCAAATGTTTAGACCAGAATTGGCTGAGTAATTTGGAAGCGACTACAGAGGTAATTTTTATAAAACTTTGACCCCAATTATGACTCCTTAACATTTATTGTTTTGGGTTCAAATCAAATTATAAAGTTAGATCCATGTCCAAGTAACCTATATCTAAAATTTCAAGAGTCTAGACCCAAAATTGGCGGAAGGGTTTGGTAGATTTCTCAAAGGTCAAATCTTTGAACTTTGACAGCTTGACATCCAAATCTCTGTCCGAAAACCGATTTAAAAAGATTTCGCAAATCTCAATACCCCTTATGTCAAATCTCGAGTCTGTAGACTGAAAATTGACAGAGTTATTTGGTAGAAAAGTGTACACACACAGAGAGACACACGCAGCCATTTTCACTTATATATATATATATCGTGTATGATTTTTAAGCTATAGGCTCGGACAAGTCATACACTTATCGTAGGTTTGCATAAAAGACTTGAGTTCTACAATCAATTGATTATTATAATATTGCTGTGTTATTTCAATTGATGACCAGAGAATAGATTAATAGTATAATAAATCAAAATAATTATGACTAAATAATTATATTAGCAGAATTTCCTCTGCGGAAAGCTTCCCGAAACAAAGGAAATGTTTATAACATGTAATACTTGCTTCAATTAATAAAATGGAACACTTTCTGATTTTATTATCGAAATAGCACCACTTGACCACAGCGTATCAGTGTAGATCCAATGCAGTTATTGATTGCCTTCCTTGGGTGATAATGCTAAAATTCTATGGACTTTGTATGTTTACACACACACACACACACACACACACACACACACACATATATATATATATATATATATATATATATATATATATATATATATATATATATATATATATATACACACACGTACCCAGTGTTGCTCGGTATTAAACGTAACGCTAAATTCCTTTAAAAATGAAGTAAAATAAAATAAAAACAAACAAACAAAACGGGAACATGTGCATGCAAGCATTATGTTTTTTTTTCTAAACAGATCACTTCTTGTAAGTAATAAAAAATACTCGAGCTGAGATCGAAACCAAAACCTAACGACAGCGAGTCAAGTAATAATAATATACCATTAGACCAGCTTGCCACGATCTTTAAAAGCGTTTTTGAACCTCATAAAACAGTTAACAAACGGATAAAAATTCGATGACTCCAAAGTAGCAATTTTTCAATTTTGTCCGCTTTGCAAACCTTTATTTCGAATGAAAACCAGTTTTCCACATGTCTGAATACCCTATATACCAAATTTCAAGTCTGTATATCAAAATTTCCTTGCGTATATAGGCTGAAAAATGTACTCACATACACATTCTCACTAATATATATATATATATATATATATATATATATATATATATATATGTATGTATACATATATATATATATATATATATATATATATATATAGTAATTTATAAAATATATATGGCGATTAAGCTACACGTAATATTCTGCGTTTCATCCAACTAAAGGATTCGTCAGGCTTATGCGCATAAGCCTGACGAATCCTATAGTTGTATGAAACGCAGAATATTCAGTGTAGCTTAATCGCCATATATATTTTATAAATTACTAACTAGCTCTACCTACGTATTGAGCACTTTTGAAGTAAATACTTAAAGTTTACGCATAAATCTATACTTTCCTATATTAATTTTATGTGAGTAAATGAAGTAGTTATATATATTTATATATATATATTTAAACAAGTCTGATTGAACACGACGGAGTTATTCTTTTTTCCGATGTCTCAGGATATCTTTTCCATTCATCGAGAGGTCTTTTATATTTCAGCTGGTGTATTGTATAGAATGACACCCAAACGTTGTTGTTCAGCCATATTCTTCTCGAGCGCTTTTTATTGGTACATCCGATTATCATTAGGAGCGATTGTTGTCGTTATCGTTTTCTTTCTTTTTTCTTTTTTTTTTTTTGAGGCTTGGTGCATTTGTAATTTTTTTAATTGGTTATAAAGTTAGATGCAGGAAGGTTAGGGGCGATTAATTTTTTTATTTTTAATTTCAATTTTCTTATTTTATATTGTATTTATTTAGTTTCTTGTTAGTTATTAAAAACTGTTTGTACTAACAGTATTTAATAACTAACGATATATATATATATATATATATATATATATATATTCTTCATAAATTTTGGTTTCGATTTCGATTCAAGCTGATGCACCTAACTATATATATATATATATATATATATATATATATATATATATATATATATTGTATTCACAACTTTATAATATATAAGAATCGACAGAAAATTGACGAAATCTGCATAAATTAAAATATCATATTTAAGCGTACTTTACGACCGGGCTACGCTGGGCATCCCTGCTAGCTTAGATAAATACTTTTGCAGTGTTAACAAAAGAGCTACAATAATATCAGGGCGTCTCCATTTACGCTGAACATCCACCAACATCCAACATCAATATATTACATATGAATGAGTCTGCTAATTTATAATTAATGATATACATTATGATCACTACTGGTTAAAATTTATTAGACTGGCTTCGTGATTAGGAGAGGCGAAGAAATGTACAATATTGGAACTATTCGTAAATATAAAAGTCTGATTTTCTGAATTTTTGAAATAAGTATTGGTTATTGATTTAAAAAAAAAAATTCAAACTACTTTTCTCATGAGTGTCATTTTCACAACGTTCCGGTCGATGCAACCTCCGATCGTCTCTTGGCGTATCACATCGAACTCGGTAATCTTTCTATCGAACTCGAACGGAACCCTTTATTTACTTCACAGGGGTAGCATGTTCTCGTTCCGTCAGCCATAAATAAATAGAGATGCTAAGTAATTCGCAATCGTATTTTTCGGTCGTCGACACTGAGAATTGTTCCTTCAACTTTCAGGAGAAAATTATTTTACTACTGAATTTTTTTCCAATCACTCTGACCATTGTGTCACGAGTCCTCGTAGATGAAATAAAAAGTTACGCTCGAAATTTCGTGCTGATTCTTGAGTTCCCACAGAAAGATTCCTGAGTTCAACAAGATACATCTAAAGAAGGTTGGAAGTTACATCGATCGAAACGTTGTGAAAATGACACTTAAGATGAGACCAGTAGTCTGATGAATCCAAATAAAACGAATAACATAATATTTACATTTAAGTGTTTTATGCACGAAGAATACGTTGGAAAAGTTGCACAAAGACAATTTAGGAGGAGAAACAACCAAAGAATAGAAAAAGTCACAGAAAAGCTCTAAAAAGTGCAAAAGATTATAAGACTAAAAGAAATATGCAATCAAAACAATAAAAAAAAAAAGAAAAAAGAGAATGAAATATTGTAGTTTGGATCGATAGCGGCCATTTTGTCTGGAGCACGGCGGATTGCCACGCTCACAAATGATGTTGAATGAAAAAATAACACGTACAGTTAAAATTGTATTCCTTGACAAAATAAATGAATAAATAAATGACATTGATATCAACACAAACTGAAGTTGGACACTTTCTTAGAATACAAAATAACGCCTCTATTAGCGCAGAGAAAGAAATGCATCTTTTAAACCTGATAATAGTTAGCCAGCCATCCATGATCATTGGTCTGGTATGTCTCTTTCATAACATATCAATCTTTTCGATGCTATTGGTTCTGTTGTAGAAAAGCTTCGCCTCTACAGTAAAAATCAGTTTTACTAAAAAAAAAAAAAAAATCGCGCCAGTGATGTACAACGCATACAGATGACCCTTGTTTAGTTTATAAGTCCTGCCTTGACATGCGTTTGGTTAGGGTTCAGTTTAGTTTGTATAAAATGTTATTTATATTACGGTTAGAGTTAGGCTTTATAAAATGCAGAATAAGCGCCACTATAGAATACATTGTGAATTTATGTCCAGTCAAAAGTGCAAGAAAATGGATATTTTTATTTGCAAATGCCTAATGACGTAGATGGATTTCATCCTCTTCAGTGAGTAATACAATCGTTTTTTTTTACAATTTTTTTTTACTAAAAACTTTATTTTGTCCGTTTTTCAGTGAGTGGCGGAGTATTTTTTTAGTGAATGAGGGAGTATTTTAGGGGGAGTGGTGGGGGTGTATTAATTTAGAGTGGTGGGGGTGTATTCATTTAGAGTGGCGGGAGTATTTTATTAGAAGTGGCAGTGTATATTTTCGGAATAGCGGATGTATTTTAGAGGAATGGCGGGCGTATAGTTTGGGATTAGCGGAGGTAAATTTTAGGAGAGTTTCAAGGAAACATTCATTTGGAATAGCGAGGTATTAATGAGAAGTAATGATGAAGGTATATTTGCGGGAATATATTTTGAAGGAGTAGCGGCGCTGTATTTTGAAGGAGTAGCGAAGAAACATTAATTTAGAGTAGCGGGGTATATTTGGGTAGGAATGACGAAGGTATATTTTTGTGAGTAGCAGGGGTATAGTTTTGGGTAATTGGATAAAAAACATTCATTTAAAGTGGCAGGGTATATTTTGGGAGTAACGGGGATATTTTTGAAGAGTTCTGTGGGGTATTTTTGGGAGTGGCGTGGGTATATTCATTTGGAGTTGTGGAAATATTTTGTGAGGAATAGCAGTTTTTTGGGGCTGTGCCACATATTTTTAAATTTTTATCCCATACATAGTGCCCTTTTTTTTTAAGGGAGTTAGCTATCACTTACATACAAAAACGACCCTGTGTCTAATTCTACGGTCGTGAAAAGATAAATAAATAGAGACTCGGTCCTGGCTTTCAGGCTGGGATCAAGTGTAATATCTGTTTTGTTTTCGAACGACAGCAGGGAAATCCTTAATTGAACCATATTTATATTTGTCCCATCCATATTATTTGGATTCATCGGACTACTGTTCTCATCTTGAGTGTGATTTTCACAACGTTTCGGTTGATGTAACCTTCGACCTTCTTCATGTGTATACTGTCGAACTCGGGAATGTTTTTGTCGAACTCGGGAAAATGGACGGAACTTCGAACGGAACCCTTTATTTATATCACGAAGGTAGCGTGCTCTTGTTCCATCAGCCATAACTGAATAGAGGTCCTAAGTAATTTGCAATTGTATTTTTCGGTCGCCCACATTGAGGATTGGACCATCAGCATTCAGGAGAATATCACTTTTTACAATTCATTTTTCTAAGTACTTTTACCACTGCGCCGAGTTCGACAAGATACACCTGAAGAAGGTTGGAGGTTACATCGACTGAAACGCTGTGGAAATCGGACTCAAGATAAGAACAGTAGTCCGATGCATCTAAATAATAGGAATAACCAATCCTCATCCAAAAAATTCAGAAACGTCATTGTCCCATTTAGTGTCTCTTTTTTTGGAGAGCTGAATATTCACAACTTGACCTTGTGTCTAACTTGTGCAGAGACAAGTAGGAAAATATACTATACGATATGATTTTGAATCGATGGTACACGAAGGTATCAATGCGGACAATCCCGCACCCTTGTATATATAAAGAAATTATGGAGATAATGACAACGGCCCGCAACAAGTAATAATAATAAAAAGACCTTTATTATTCATATGTATAATTTGGTTTGGAATTTCGACTGATAATAGACAGAAGGATGCTGCGTTTTGTTTCGTTGCCTCTTACATCATATCCGGTTTATCCGCATCGCAGTGTTGCTGAAATGATCAACAGCTTCTCCGACAGGCGTCGAATAGACGTTAGCTTATTCATGGGACGTTTCAATGGGACGAAATTTGCTGACAACTTAGCTATCCAGCAACTCACTCGTTTTGTACACTTTAGAGACAACAGTTGTCGAGATATGAATGACGGAGACGAAATGCACGCACAGTCTAAATAAAGCAAACTAATCTATTTTACACACACAGATATTAAACATACACACACATACACACACAGATATTAAACATACACACACATACACACACACAGATATTAAACATACACACACACACACACAGATATTAAACATACATACACATACACACGCATATTTGTACTAATTATTTTTATACAGACACTAAAGTTTCATGCTTTCGCAATCATCAGTGTAGGAGGTGACAATTCCTAAAGTCGGGAGATTCAAACACAGCCAGGAAGGCACGTTTGGCTCTATTTACAAAACTATGAGTTTATTTGGTTTTTGGTCTCCAGACAAAAAGAGAGTGGACCTGTAAATTTACCCTTGTCCGTTGCTCCGTTCGTCTGTCCACACTTTTCTCAATAACTACGCTTTGGAATTTTTTGAAATGTTGCATGAATATTAGACATGATATGAGTAAAAAAGTAACAGAACGGATTTTCCGGGGAAAACTCCGGTTGCCCTCCCCCTAGGGGGGCTTTCGTGTTAAAATGGCTAAAATTGACACTTTTGTGCTTATTAAAAAAAATGCCTTGAATTTTTATAAAACTTTCTGAAAAGTTGTAACTAACTGATTTCTATATATAACTGTGTTTGTCTTTACTTCACGATAACATTTGGGTGTGCCCTAGGAGTTCTTTTAGGGTTAATAGAAACATTCTATTTTTGGAACTATTTTACCATATTTGTCCAAAAATTTCTGCGTATGTTTGTTCAGCAGTTTTGCATGGTACTGAATTCAAATTTAAATTTTGGGCCTAAATAGGGGGAGGGGAGCAAATAGTAATTTTTTTTATATGGTGCAGAATTCAAATTTGACGCCCCCCTAGGAAACTTTTAGGGCTAAAGGGGGGAATGCTGAACGTTTATGCATGCTTCACTTTTTTATCTTTGACAATAACGCACACACACACACACACACACACACACACACACACACACACACACACATATATATTGAACTTCATTATAGAGCAAAGACACAAAATTTTGACAATTTTCGCACTTATTCGGGAAATGAACTAAACTGTAATAGTATTTATCTTCTAAAAAATAATTGGATTTAGTTTACTTCTGCTTGTTAAAAAATTCTCAATAAAAAAAAATACAGAGACGAATTTATCAACTTATAAGTTTTATTTACAATTAATTTTAGCCATCAACAACGAGATACACGTTTCGCTGTAAGGGTGAGTACGTATGGCAGCAACAGCAGAGTAATGTCAATCATGTTGGAAGACTGTCAATCTGCTGTCTTTTCACTTTCTCTTCTCTGTTGTTTCTGTTAACTGTCTTATATAGACATCAATCCACATTCCTGAAACGTAAACATTAAAAATATTACATTGTTCCAACCTCTCGACCTGGAATGTAAACCTTTCTTTGTTTTCGGTGATAATTCCTATTCAGCTAATTTTTATGGAACAGGAGAATGGAGCTAAAAAAATCCATCTGGAAAGTACGTGTGGATCTAACCTTTTAATTCGATTTGAGCCCAAAATAATAAATGTTAAGGGGTTAAAAATGTGGGTGAAAGATTAAAAAAAATTAACCGCTGCGGTCCTTACCAAATTTGACATAAAGTGTATTCAGACAGAGGGCAATCTTTTTAATCTGTTTTTGGCCGGAAATTAGCTGCCAAGGTGTCAACGTTCAAAAGATTTGAGCTTTGCGGTCTCTAGCAAAATATTCAGATAATCTCGGGTCTAAACATGCAGGAAGCTTTCTTTTTAATCAGTTTTTAGGCGAAAATTTGACTGCCAAGAGGTCAAAGTGTAAAGAGTTTATCTTTGCAGACTCTACCAAACTTCTCCGCCAATTTTGGGTCTAAACACTTGAAATTTTATATGTAGGTTACCTGAACATGAGTGAAACGTTTTAATAAATATCTATATATATGCACATAAAGTTATGAACAGTACATAGGCCCGAGCAAAGCCGGTCTGGACTTCTAGTATATATATATATATATATATATATATATATATATATATATATATATATATATATATATATATATATATATCCATCCATAGATGTATCACCTTTTTTGGCAATTTTATAAGTTAAATATCTCAGCGACTATTGATCAGAATTTAACAAATGAAGGCTCGTTGGAAAGGTAATACACTGAATTGAGTAGTGCACTATGTGACATTTTCCGTTAATGTCGCACATTAAGGAAACCATCCATCGTTCAGAGCTTTATAAACCTTTTAGAAACAAGCAACCAATCGTTAGATTTTTACAGACTATGTTTTTTAGTTTTTTGAACAGCGTTTATCTTAATTTATGTAATAGTAAGTGTACACTTTGCACTTTATGTCAAGCATAAATTGTTTCAATCATTGTTATTTGTTATTAAACATCCGGATTTTTAATTATGTAAAACGCACTTTATCTCCTTTTGATGGATGATTGTTGCTATTTCTTCTGATAAGTTAAGGGCAAAATAGATTCACTGATTGATATAATAATTAAGTGATTGATTTTATGCTACGAAACAGATACTGTCATGAATTGTAAATTGCAACTGAATTAAAAGAACAAATGGAACTTTGGAATATAGAATTTTGTCATTCATTCATTTATATATATATATATATATATATATATATATATATATATATATATACTTGTTTATTGTTATATAAACATGCTCACATCCCGCTGCTACAAATAGCCACTTGTTTCAATCAAACAACAGATATCATCAGGCAGCGACTTGACTATTCAAAAGTTCAATGATTATAGATTATTCATTGAACTTTTGAATAGTCAAGTCGCTGCCTGATGATATCTGTTGTTTGATTGAAACAAGTGGCTATTTGTAGCAGCGGGATGTGAGCATGTTTATATAACAATAAACAAGTATTATCAGCTCTTTTTATTAAGCACTATCTAACAACCTCGTTGAATTCATTAGTCCATTACTTTTGAATATAAAAAACCCGAGTATATATATATATATATATATATATATATATATATATATATATATATATATATATATATATATATATATATATATGAATTACTATTATTGGAATTCTTTTCCTTGTACTTATTTGTGAATTATTCCACGGATTTCGGCCTTTTGGATTATTTTGGACCATCTTCCAATTACACGATTCCCTTGGATTTTGCTTGTGCGAATGGAAATTTAACTAACTTTCTTGGATTTGAATTATTGGATTTTAACGTCATTGGATACTTTACCTTTCACCAGACTGTCCATTCACGTGAAATAGCTTTTTTCTTCCCCCTGTACCCTCTACTTCACTTTTTGTTATCAAGTAAGATCTTTGACTTACTTGCAGTTACATCAAATACTTTTGCAAGCAAAATCCGATCCTGCTTTTTGCTAAATCCTGCCCTCTGATGAGAGGGAAAGTATTTCTTCGAAACTCCGCGGATTAAGGACTATCCACTTATTTAGTGTTTCTTTTTCAAATTAAATATGTTTTTAACTCTATTTCAAAGTGTTTTTTATTTGCACTTTATATATATATATATATATATATATATATATATATATATATATATATATATATATATATATATATAATTCATCCCAATACGATTGCTGTTGGTCCCGTCTCTTTTTTAGGTTTTATCATTAAGGAAAACAAATTACTAAAAAAATAAATCCCTCGATTCCAATTTTGATGAGTGAGGGCGAAACATGTCAATTGACTCGTTTTGATTTTTTCCCCTCTATTTCCCTACTTTTATTTTTTAGTCGCTATCCATTTTCCTTTTCTCCTCGGTCTTTTTTTTTTTTAATATAAAATGAATTCCGAAGGAATACGTCTTCCCTTCATGATTGCCTTTATAAAGTTTTGTACCCCCAAGAAAATCATTATATATATATATATATATATATATATATATATATATATATATATATATATATATATATATATATGTGTGTGTGTGTGTGGTAATTTTGAGAAAGACAAGAAGGATGGATATTTAATACGAAAATATTTATAACGCATTTTCCCATCCTAGATAGTATTGAACTGCGGATTATCGCTATATTTTATGATATATATCTTCTTGCACAACTTTTTTTTCTGAATAAACTCATATGAAAACAAAGACGAAACATTGTCAGAATTTTCGCGTCAGTTGATAATAAACAGACAATGAAGCACCCCCCCCCCAAAAAAAAAGAAAAACGCTTTTTTTTTTGCTATCTGTTATTTGTTTTTATTGTGAAATCAATCCAATATAGGTTACTTCAAGTAAAACAGTGTCTGCTGTAGAAGGCGATCGGATTGCATCCGTTAACCGGCAATGTTTCTTTATAAAAAAACACTACCGGGTTTAATTATCGATTGATTTGTGTATACGTATCGCCATTTGTATGCACGCATAGATCACATTTTTCAGGATAAGACAAAGTTTATATATATTGGTGCCAGTCTAGCCGCACTGATGAGTTGTGATACAACGAAACAGTATATACATGGATGACTATATATATATATATATATATATATATATATATATATATTTATACACGCATACACACACACACACACACACACACACACACACATATATATATATATATATATATATATATATATTTATATATATTAGTGATGGGGCGATTCAATATTTCTCGATTCCGATACAATTACCGATTCCGATACTTTTAAAATATTTCAATATTTAACTATAATTTTTTTATTGGTGAGATCGGAATAACTTAAATACCCGCATAATATATGCATATGTTTTTCGGAAACGTAAAAATAGACATGTGAGTAGAAGGGAATTATATATTTTGGTTTTACTGATAGTTAAAGAAGGTACATGATTCTTATTTTATCATTAGTGCCGCAACGAAAAATTAAATCTTAAAAAAAAAAAACAATTAAAAGAATCGTTTTGACATCGGAAAATTGACACATATTTTTCCAATACTGATTCCGATACCCCAATTCCTATTAATCGTTGGTTGGTTGGTTGGTTGGTTGATTGGTTGGTTGGTTGGTTGATTGGTTGGTTTTGTTTTACGGCATATCAACCCTTTTCAGGTTATTTAATGCCTTATCCAAAGATTTTGAATATTTTTTTTTAATAGAATATACTTGTTGTTTTCAAGTCGGTTTCTATTCAACCCATAGTTGGGACCCTAACAGGTTCTACCACTCTGGGTCAGAGTGGACATGGGAGCAATGCCAATTAAATGGTGGTTCCACACTCTCCAAAGCCCGCAAGCTGGGGCCTCACTATTGGATATAGTTTAAGGTCATATCCAGGACCACCGATTAATCGTATCAACACTAATATATATATATATATATATATATATATATATATATATATATATATATATATATATATATATATATATACAACTATTGAATTTCACAAGGTTTATTGATTGTGTTGCTTAAGAAAAAAAAAAGCAATATATTATTTTATTCAATTTAGGTAGACAAAATTACCATTAGTCGCGACAATAAATCTACTGTTTCAGTCTTAATAGACTTCACCAGGCGAAAAAAACTTAAGATCATGCCTTGATTAAGACGAGAGGCTGTTTTTGTCGCCTGATGAAGTCTAATTAAACTGAAACAGTAGATTTATTGTCCCGACTAATGGTTATTTTGTTTACCCAAACTGAATAAATACCACCCACACTTCTCCTGTTCCAGGGTTTGAATCACACCCACAATATTTTTTTACATACAAAATTAATGGATATCAATTTTTACTTCAATATTGCTCTTTCTTCGGTCTGATGAGGTTGTTTCTCTGAATTGAGATTCCATTGAAACATGTATGCACATAAACATACTATATATATATATATATATATATATATATATATATATATATATATATATAATATATATATAGTGAATAATATAATATATTATATAATATATATAGTGAATAATATAATATATATATAGTGAATAAATGATAGCTGTAAATACCTTATAATATGTTTCCATTACGCCATTTTGTATTTTAGAAATAAAGTCACTAAACCCAACTATTCGTACTAAATGGCACAATGAAAACATACTGTAAGTTACAGCTTCTCTTCCAATTTTCGGATTTAATCATGTCAAAACGCACTTTATTTCCTTTTGACGGATTCACTGTTACTATTTCTTCTGAGGAATTAAAGGCAACATAGATTCATTAATTAATATAATAATTAAGTGATTGATTTTGCGCTACGAAACGGATACTGCCAAGTATTGTAAATGTTACCTGTATTAAAAGGAATAAATTATAAGATGGTCAACATCATGAACTTTTGAATATAGTCTTTTGTCATTTATTCACTATATTGCTCTGTAATTACATTGGGCTTCTTAAATAAGGATTGGTATATGTTATGCGGAAATAAAATATATTTCAACAGATCTATATATATATATATATATATATATATATATATATATATATAAAACTAAAGCACTACCGACCTACCAAGCACTTCCTCCCACCTTCTCCCTTTTCTCTTTTTCGCTTTTCTCGCACCCCTCCCCTGACATTATTCCTTCATTCCACCATAAACGAACTTTTCTGTAAAGTCTGAAGAGGCTACATAACGGCCATAAAACGGTCGCGTAGCTGAAACAATAATGTAACTAAACAGAAAAAAAAACGGTAATAAAAAATAAAACGCATACTTGCTCTACAACAGTATTGAGCACTTTCTTCAGGTTTTTATAAATTACCACTTCTACTAAATATATATATAATAATATAAATATATATATATATATATATAGATATAGTAAGTTATAACAAAAATATATGGCAATAAGCTACACAGTATATTCCGCGTTTTATCCACGCTAGGATTCGTAAGGCTTATGCAAAGAATTGTGGTTATCTCGCGTTTTTATACGCACATTCTATTGAGTTTTAGTTAGCCAATAAGTTTCCTAGTTTCCACCGCGCCTCTCCTAATCAGCAAATGGTAGGCACTTACAAGACAAAGGCCGAGTTGACTTTGAGTTCAACACTTCCTTTGTGTGTGCTTTTCGCATAAGCCTGACGAATCCTAACGTGGGTGAAACGCTAAATATTGTGTGTAACGTAATTGCCGTATATATTTTTTATAACTTACTACCTAGCTCTACCTATTTATTGAGCATCGTTGAAGTAAATACTTAAAGTTTATGCATACAATTATACTTTCGTATATTAATTTATGTTATTAAATGAAGTAGTCCTATATATATATATATATATATATATATATATATATATATATGTATATATGTGTGTGTGTGTGTGTGTGTGTATGTGTGCGTGTGCGCGTGTGTGTGCGTGTGTGTGTACATATGCATACACGTGAATAATAGCTATGCTGGAGCAAAAAGTTTTATGTATTAATTTTTGGATAGAAAGATATGCAAGACACAAGGCGAGTTGATTGGCACTTAATAATCGGACTTCTGACTTTTCGTCAATTCATCTCCTCAGAGTAACTGTCTTTTTCCATCTTCTTGTTTTCTTTTCTGTTAACGCGTTAACATTCGTGGCTACCTTTGACTTCTTCGGTGCCATTTTATTATCTTTTTATTTATTAATGAACAGAGATTTAAATTGAATCTATTTTTCTCCTCCGTCCGACCAATTGGACTAGTCAAAGGGGGGAAACAAGTAGGTAAGTTGGAAGACGCACGATTGTTGATTTATCAATTGGATACAGTTTAATCGATTGCAACCACTGGCAGATTGTCCTGGCTCTACAAAGTTGCTATTGGCCAAACCCACAGACAATTTCTTTTCGGATAATCGGGCGTGGCGTGTCTATTGAATTGAGAAGAAAATTTGCTCTCTCTCCCAACCTCTCTCTTTCTCCCTCACACACACACACACACACACACACACACACACACACACACACACACACACACACACATATATATAACTATAATATTTTAAAAATAAATATTAAGAAGTTTTATATCTGCAGACTCTAATGTTTCATCTTTACGCGATTATCAGTGTAGGAAATAATAATTACTGCTAATTGGGAGATTCGAACCCAGTTACAAAGCCACTGTTAACTTCGTAGACTATCGTCTTTCCTCCCGGTCACCAGCAATTAACACATGAATGGAAAGTAATTAAGTATTTATGAATACTATATTGGCGAGCGTTTAGAGTAAGCCGTTAAAGAGCAAATTCAACAACAGGAAGTCGGAAAGATGCGTTTGCGTTCAAGTCGTCCGTCTTTTTGTCTTAATTCCTTAAAGAGGGCTCAACTTTAATTTCAAAAAGTGGTTTATAGCTATAATAGTTTTAAGTAGACTTCAACAACTTTCTTTTATATTTACAAACACTAGTATTTCATACGTATGCAATCATCAGTGTATGAATACAGATTCAAACCAAGTTACAAATCAATACTTAACTTTAAAAGCTAACGTTTTTCCTTCAGGCTACCAGTAATAAACGCATGAGTAGAAAGAAATTAAGTATCTATGAATGTCGGCGGGCGTTCACAGTTAAAGAGAGAGAGAGAGAGAGAGAGAGAGAGAGAGAGAGAGAGAGAGAGAGAGAGAGAGAGAGAGAGAATATTCAACGACATAAAGTCGAAATAGGAATTAACCTATATATATTATTTTTAATTGGAATTCATTATTGAGATGAATATTATTTATATTATTTTATTTATTGTGGACTATTATTCTCATCTTTATTAGTTGTTGTTTCACGACGTTTCGACAAACTATTCCTCAGGCCATCGTCAGGTGGTAACCGCGATGGATAGGAACTTCGAATCTCCTAACTCCATTCTCAGCAATCACTGCTATCTGTAGCTGTTTTCGTCACACCACGTTTTTGGCCAAGTAAGCCTCTGGCCGGCTTTGGGTAGGATTGAAACCGCTATCTTCAGACAATTCTCATACCACCTGTCGAAGGCCTGATGAATAGTTGGCCAAAACGTCGCGAAACAACAACTAATAAAGATGAGAATAATAGTCCGCAATAAATAAAATAATAGGAATTAACCTATTTCAGATAGGTTTCAGAGTGTTCAGTACGAAATAAAGCTTTAAAAATATTTATGATATTAACATTTAATTTAGCTTACAGAGATACAATTGCGTTTCAGCGACTTAACGCCTCCCCAATGGATATGTTAATATATTGTTTAATAAATGTTCTGAATTATTTCTGACCATTTTAAACGCACACATGTTTATATTAATAATAAATTAAAGATTTTTACAAAAGGATTCGTCAAATTAATCTTTATCTCCTATTATGGAAGCCTTTTTCGAACACAAACAAAATCAGATCTTTAGTTGGTGTTCTGTGTCGGATTCTCATCGGCACCTGTTTACGGCTAATCGTTCAATAAAAGTTCCAGTTTTACAAAGTACACATAGAAAAAAGTTGGAGGTTACATCGGCCGAAACGTTGTGAGAATAACACTCAAAATGAATACACTAGTTCGAATAACCAAAATACAAAAATTAAAAAAATTAAAATCATTATTTCAATAATTCTTGTTCAGGCTATCCTCCTCAACATCGTTTATATATAGAATCTGTCTGTCTGTCTGTCTGTCTGTCTGTCTGTCTCTCTCTCTCTCTCTCTATATATATATATATATATATATAATAAGTGACTATATATATATATAGTAAGTGACTATATATATATATATATATATATATATATAGTAAGTGACTTACTAACTAGCTCTACCTATGTATTGACCACTTTTGAAGTAAATACTTAAAGTTTACGCATAAACTTATACTTTCGTATATTAATTTTATGTGAGTAAATTAAGTAGTATATATATATATATATATATATATCGTATATATATATACATACACACACACACACACACACATATATATATATATATATATATATATATATATATATATATATATATATATATGCCTTATTCTCTTCCCTGCAATCTCTTTCTCACAGAAGAGGCATTGCTAGCCTTGGTCTGCTTTATCGTTAGTGCTCGTCTGAGCTCCCATCTATAATCCTCCCTCTGGTCCGACTTTCACGAAAAACACTCGTGTATCTGAAACCACTATCAATCATTTTCCCTTTTCCTTTTCTGTGCCTAAACCTAAACGTAGATTTTATAAACAAAGCATATTTCTTAGAACTGCACGCTTGTGGAACTCTGTTCCATTTTCCTGCTTTCCGGCTGACTACAATATAGTCGTCTTCAAGTCCAACGTAAACAAATTCTTAATGAACCGTCCTCTTAAGTAATCCAATTTACCAAATTTCCACTACTTACGATTACTACGACATTTTACCATTGACTACTGTACAATCATCAATCCTTATCCTCGAGTGGCCTCCGGGCTTTGATAAGTGGCGACTTCTTTTTAATATATATATATATATATATATATATATATATATATATATATATATATATATATATATATATATAGGTTCTTTAAATACTTTTGTTATTTGAATACTTTAGTTTCATGAAATACTTTACAAGCAAAATTTCTTCATGCATTTTGCTAACTCCTCCCTTCTAACGAGAAGAAAAATATTTCTTCGAAACTGCGGATTAAAGACTTTCACCTCTGTGTTTCCTTTCCGAATGATATGTACATTTTTAATTCTTATCTTACTAAAGTGTTTCTCAACGTATTTTATTAAGCATATATATATATATATATATATATATATATATATATATATATATATATATATATTTCTGTAGAAATATATTTTCTTATATATATCAATCCTTATATAAGAAGCTCAATGTAATTACAGAGAAATATATAAAAATAAATGACAAAAAGTTATATTCCAAAATTCATGATGTTGACCATCTTATAATTTATTCCTCTAATTCAGTTGACTTATACAATTCTTGACAGGATCTGTTTTGTAGCGCAAAATCAATCACTTAATTATTATATCAATCAAGAATTATATAAGTCAACTGAATTAAAGGAATAAATTATAAGATGGTCAACATCATGAATTTTGGAATATAACTTTTTGTCATTTATTCTATATATATGTGTGTGTGTGTATATATATATCAGATTTAAGTACGTAACACACGTTATTGTACATAAATAAATCTGGAGAAGGCTGGAGAGCATATCGGTCAATTGACTATGAATGACAATATCAATAAGAACAATAGCGCACAAAATAACTTCCTTTCTACAAATAATTTCCTTTCTACAAGATGCTACTGAAAAGGGAGCCTTCGGATTGCAATCAACTATAGTTGGTCACTGATATTTTTGATAGATCATTAATCTTGATAACAGATGTTTGTACAGATTACGAACCGCGATATGATTTTCAAGTTATATTAAATTTTTGCGGTATTTTGTGTTTATTAAATTGTCAGAAGAAAGTACTAAAATAAAGAGCCTCCTTTCTGTTTTAAGATTGGCTTTCTAAAGAATCACATTATTATTTCAGCACGGTTTATAAACTGCACAAGTACACGTTAGCCCTTGTCCTCGAGTGGCTTTTGACATCGATAGTTATGGGATAATTAGTAAAAAATAACTCCCTATTTCTTGAGAATTCCGACCACCATTATCCAATTCGTTTTTTTTTTGTTTTTTTTTTTTACGTGTTATTTTTTTTTTTTCAATATCGAACGAGGCCATCAGAAAAGCGACGGGACTCTTTGAAGTGTCGGACATGGACATTTTCAATGGGGGAAAAAGAGATGAGGAAAAACACATTTTTAGTTCTTGCTGCAGACTGATGGAGATTGTTAAGAAGATCCTGATGCCGGGTTGATTTCTTCGAAACAGATATGAAGACTTGTTTGGAGATCTGAAGATTTGATCGTTATCGCCAATGATTAAACCGGAAGGTATTTGTTACCAATATATATATATATATATATATATATATATATATATATATATATATATATATATATATATATGTATGCATATATATATATGTATGTATATATATATATGTATGTATGTATATATATGTATATATATATGTATATATATATGTATGTATATATATATGTATATATATATATATATATATATATATTCTGCTGATATTTTAGACTTAAAGATGCACTATAAAATTCGATCCCGTAGTAAAAGTTTGGATAAAATATTCTTTAAAGACAATTTATCGTACGAACAATGTGAAGTATTTTTGATTCTTATTCGAACTGTGAGGCACATGAATATCGGGGTTATCAGACGTAAGGTCTAATGTTCGAACAATGCGTTCGACGACTCCATTGCATGGTTAGCTACACTGATGATTATTTATAAGGCGAAAACAGCGCTGGTTTATGGATGTAAATATTCAATTATGGAATTATACACGCAATACGAAAACAGATTCTAGCGACTATATCTTTTTTTCCTGTAAATAGACCCATGTATATATATATATATATATATATATATATATATATATATATATATATATATATATATATATATATATATATATGTGTGTGTGTGTGTAAAATAAATAAAAAACTATATTCCAAAGTCCATGATGTTGACCATCTCATAATGTATTCCTTTAATTCAATTGATTTTTGCAATTACCGAAATTAAAGGAATAAATTATACGATGGTCAACATCATGAATTTTAGAATATAGTTTTCTCTCATTTATTCTCTATATTGCTCTGTAATTACATAGAGCTTCATTTACTCACATAAAATTACATAGAGCTTCATTTACTCATATAAAATTAATATACGAAAGTATAAATCTATGCGTAAACTTTTAGTATTTACTTCAAAAGTGCTCAATGCGTAGGTAGAGCTAGTTAGTAAGTTATAAAATATATATGGCGAATAAGCTACACTGAATATTCCGCGTTTCGTCTCATATATATATATATATATATATATATATATATATATATATATATATACAGTGTGCGTGTGTGTGTGTGAGAGAGAAAGAGAAAGAGAAAGAGATAGCACGCTTCTGATCTACATAATTTCACATTTAGAAGTTCATTCCTTAGGGATTCACTTGTTTAACATATCTGTTAAAAACATCCAATAGGCTCAAAAATAGGCTAAAAAATAGGATCAACAACAGGCTCAATAATAGGCACAACAATTGGCTCAAAAATAGGCTCAAAAATAGACTAAAAAATAGGATCAACAATAGGCTCAATAATAGGCTCAACAATAGGCTCAACTGATTTTCCTCTTATATCTGAGCTTTCCATTGACACACTCTCATCACTTTCCTACCTTGATCTTTGTGACGGTCAAATTTGATCTCGGCAGTTTCTGTTATCAGCGCTCACGTGTTAGTCTAACTGTCGTATGAATCAGATAACTCTCTTGTTACCATTCGTTTCCCTGATATCTTTCTAGTTAGAATTCTTTCTATATAGACATCGAATATTCATAGGACGGACTATGTGAAGGTTGTCAACACACGTAACTGAAGTTATTTCTGTGAAATCAACTGGAATCAAACTTGGCACTTCCAGGTCTGTTAGTCCGTACCATTAACAACTGAGCTACCATCACCTCCATGTTTATGTTGTTAAATTTTATGGCATGTCAACAAATGTTGGATAATTCTATTCTGAAATTATATATATGTTTGTATACGATTGCTTATGCAGAGATTTTTATTTACCCAACCCAAATTCTACCCAACTGCCGTTTTAGTGACCACCTTACACTCACTAACTTTTATCCTCGAGTGAAATTCGCGCCTTGATAAGTGGTGACGTCTTTTGTAAAATAGAAGAAAAAAAAACCTCACCATGTCTAGGTTGGCCCAATGAATCAAACCTCTATCACAACAGTAATTTCATCGGTTTTCTAATGTTTTCCTTTAAAGCAAATAAATATTTCAAGGATGTGCTTGTTCCTCTTCAAAATTTAAATACGTAATGACCGCGTGGCGCATCATTCAAATTTGATTGTAATACTACCGCCAAGAAGATCGGGCACCCAACTTTCTATTTTAGAACAATCCCTCGTGGAAACAACAACAACAACAACAAAAAAAAAAACAAAAACAAAAAAAAACAAATGACAAAGTATTCTGTGAATTTTATGGAATCCCACTGAAAGTCTCAGAAAATTCAATAAAAATTATTTTCAGTATTCATTCAATAATAATAATAATAATAATAATAATAATAATAATAATAATAATAATAATAATAATAATAAAAATAGCAACACTACTCGGTTTTCCGATGGTTTCGTTTTAACCTCACTGTAACGTTGTCTGGGAACCAACATGTTGTATGCCCAGTCACAAATTGGGACAAAAGAATATGTTACATTATAATGCTTTCAAGGATATGTTTGTCTCTATCAAAAAAAAAAAAAATAAATAAATCGAGTGGCCATGAGGAAGAGGGTCTTAACCGGCTTCCTCTCCGGAGTAAGTACACTGCAGACTATTGCAAAAAAAAAAAAAAAAAAACACACACAAAAAAACGCCTCCTTGTTGAAAAAGTAACCATTTTTGACCAATAAAAATCTTTAGTCTTTCTTAGCCTCTCCCACGCCATTCCTAGACGATCTAACGATATTTAACTAAGATGAAGTAAGTTGACTTTCAAGGCATCAGTTTTAACCCTCCTAGTCGGAATATCAGCGAAGGAAAAAATCTTCCTAATTCCTTCTCAGGCTTAGTGCCAGTAAAATCCGAACAGCGTAAATATTTATACAAGATTTTTAAATAGTTTACATATCGAAAGATGTTTTTGTTGTTGCCTTGACAGCTGCTTACATCAGGAGATAGACATCAACAAGGAGAAGTACAAGATTATATATATATATATATATATATATATATATATATATATATATATATATATATATATATATAACAAAAGGAGTGACACTATTTTCTTAGCGATCGATAGACACAATCCACGATTATTAGGTTGAGAAAAAAAGTTCTCGCGGAATTTTTAATTTTGATTTCAAATGATTTATTTTCCAATAAATTATTTTTATAAAAACTTTTCTTTATATATCATTTTACAGAGTGTTTGGCGCTCTATCTAATCGTTTAAATTACAATCTTTTAAAAACGATTGTTTCATACTTTCAGAATGTTGTATACAAGATAGAAAAAAAAAAGCAAATTCTCACAATTTTCTTAATTCAATTTAAGCTTGGATGAAAAGCTGCCGAAACAGCTTGCAACATCAATGAAACGTTTAGCTTAAGAACTACTACTGAAAGTATGGAAATAAAAATTTAAAAATTAAAAAGAAAACTTTTAGAAGTGTTTTTGATATAGATGTACATAATACTTTGATAAGTGTGATTTAACTTTAATAGGGATGATATAATAAAATTGTGGGGACTGCGTTCGCGCCTGGCCTCCATAGAATTGAAATAGGCACAGACTTTAATAAAGACTTTTCATATCTATCTGTATAAGTATACTTTGATAATTATGATTCAGTTTGAAGAAATATGGTATAATAAAATTATGGGATGTTCGTTCGCGCCTGACCTCCATAGAATGGAAATATGTCACAAAGTTTAACAAGGTTTTTTAATATAGATCCACAGAATATTGTGATAAGTGTTTCAGTGTGAACAGGTATGGTATAATAAATTATGGGGTGAGACAGCACGGTCCCGTCAAACTTTTTCACGCAGTCTGTGGTCTTCAAACGTGTGTGCAGCCTGGTGTTGTCGTGTTGCAAACGGAATTTTTCCATTTGTTTGGCCTTACATGGGTAATCTAAGCTTTTAGCTTTGTCAACGTTTCTACGTAACGGCAAGAGTTGAAAGTCAACCATGGTTCCAAGAAATTCAGTAGGATGAAAGCCCAGAAGACGGCGCACACCACTTGCAGATGACAACATCTTGACATTCTTTTCTGGGAGCTTGAGTAGTACCATTTCATCACCTGTCGTTTAAACTCCGACTCAAAGTGGTAACATCACGTCTTTTCATCAGTGATGATGCGGCCCAAGACGTCGTATTGATTAAACAAGTCCTGGCGGACATATTGTCGGTACTTTTGATTCTGTATTCGTGGAACACATCTAACACAGACACTTTGTGTTATCCTAAGGATGACAACATCGTTTTCAGCGCACTCACCCCCACATCCAACTGTGCACGCATTTCATTCACCGTTATCCGCCGATCAGTACAAATGAGCACAGGGTTTTCTGTGGTTGTAAATGTACAGAAGTGTCAGGAGACTTGTTACTCTTTCCTCATTAGAGAATTGACTAATCGATCTCATAACTGTGCTGATATCTATTGCATTGCCTTCTTAAATATTCAAACTTCTCAAATGCACTTTTGATGTTAGGCTGTGTAAGGTGTTAACTTTGATCAAAATTTCTTGTTTCTTTCGTTCATCGAATTATTTCACTTATAGATTATCCATACTTATCGAATATATTCCACTATAGAATCTATCTACAAACACTGTCAGGCACATAAAGTACCTTCGTGTGAAATTTCATAAAAATCGGCCTAACCGTTTTAGAGTCCATAGGGAACGAACTTACACACAGTGTACACACAGAGACATAAACACAAAGTTCCTTATATAATCTTCTTCTTCTTGTATGCCATGTTTATGCCATAGATGAAATCATGGTTATTGTTTTCCATAGGCTTCGTCCATTGTTGGTCCGATTCCTCTGAAGACATCACACGATTTGGAACCTGACAGAATACATGGGATGGGTTGCCATTTTTCCCCAGTGCAGTGAGATATCATTCGCCTGTTTGCACCTATCCGTTGTCCTTAGATCATCCGCATAGCTGCAGTCGAACAACGTAACTCTTAATACCATAGAACCGTTGCTCTGCTAGAGATTCATCCTCCTCCATAACCATCCAACGTCCTGCTGTCGACATCATCAGAGTTATCTTCTCCTCAATACATGTCTTAACTAGAACTAGAGGTGCATCTCTCCCAGTGAATCAATGCGCCTCCAGATACCAAATTTCTTATGACTCGGCGCGGTACATACTTATATAACAGTAGAGAGTAATGTTTCGAGTAGTTTAAATAACGAACTTTGCGAAATCCACTTCGTATCTCTATAAAACTATGGATTATTGTTGCCACGCTTAGGATGACACCTACATTCGGTAGGAACCACAAAATAAGTTCTAACCTAATAGGCCCCCGCATTGTCCGCCAAGATCCTGATGACTCGTTTGCTGCAAAAAGAATTTAAAGTAAATATATACTATTCATTCCTCAAAGAATGCATTCGATAACTTTTCACATTGTTGTGCTTCTGCTGTGTTCAAAACGACGACAAATTCTTGGTAACGGTTATGGATTGTTGGTGTTAGGATGGAGATGCACACACGTAAATTCGACTGGTTCATTCTTCATATATATACTAGCAGGGTGACCTGACGTTGTCCGCGATCGAATAATCATCAACGAATATTTAATACCACTATATTTTTTATTGTTATCAAAATCGATGAAATCGCCCAGTTTCAACCAAATCTATTTATTACCTTGGGGACCCATCGTGGTGCACCAGGAGGAAGCTTCATATGCCTCTCGCAGTTACTTAGTTCGCAACCTATTGTAGTCTACATTGCACTGTAGAGAACTTACTGTTTATTTTATAAACTTATTTTAAAATATAATGGCTTCAATTAAAATCTAAAATTAAAAAATCAAGTATTATGTTTTAATTGTGTTCTAAACAAAAAATTTCTATCATATGAAAGAACCTACTGTTGATTTTATAAAGCTGACCTTACTGCTTGAGCGATAATAATGGCTGAGAATTAAGTATAAAATAAAAAAAAATCAAGTATCATAGTGCAATTGTGCTTTAAATAGAAACATTAATTTCGAACGCATCCCTGTCATATCAAAGAAGCAACTGATGATATTAGATGTAAAGCCTTTCGGCTTGTGTGGTAATAAAGCTTTTCAAGGGCACTTGTGATGTTGGAATAACTTCAGTCAAAATCACCTGTTCTTTCTTTCCTTATATTCTTTCGATTATTGATTATCGATACTTATCGGAGACATTCCGATGCAAAGTCTATCTAGGAATACTGCCAGACACATAAAGTACCTTCCTGTGAAAATACATAAAAATAGGCCCAGCCGTTTTCAAGTCAACAGGGAACAAACTCGCAGCATACACAGACACATACACAACGTTTCTTATATATATATATATATATATATATATATATATATATATATATATATATATATATATATATATATATATATATAGTCGGTGCCAGCGCGGCTGCATGAGCTGCCGGAAAGTGTTGCAGAGCTTCAACATTCGCCTATCGGAACCCCAGACCGGATTTTTTGTCGGGGTTTACTTCTTTGTGTGTGTGTATATATATATATATATATATATATATATATATATATATATATATATATATATATATATATATATATATGTATGTATATATATATGTGTATATTTGTGTGTGTGTATATGTGCATTGGGGTGGAGAGGACTCCCGTAAGCCGTGGTGAAGGCAACCTTTCTAGGAGAAGCAAATCTCTGATTTAAAAAACCATAAAGCGGGAGACCAGTACCCGCATTAAGCTGGTCTGCAGTTTAATTTGTTGCTGGCTATCTTGCTCTTGCTTGTTGCTGGATCTCAACATTTTGAACCGAGAGATACTCCTTCAGGCATTTGGGCTCATGGATTTTAAATGTCTGAGGGAGTGGCACTCGTCTGACAAAGCGTTGCAATCATCATATATATATATATATAATGCTCCCTATCCTAGGTTGAGCATTTGGGAAATGATATACAACTTACCATTAGCGTATGAAGCGATGCTCTTTGTGTAAACAAATTGAGCTTTGGTACTTTGGACAATGTTAAAAAATTGTTAATTCACGTCCACCATAGCAGCAGCCATATAGCGGTTAGAAGCTCCGACTGTCATTTGGGCGACCGGGTTTCGATCCTGGCTTGAGGTAGTGCTTGTCTAGCAGCATTGATGAGCTATTTATGACTTTCTCTATCTTTCTCTCTCTCTCTCTCTCTCTCTCTATATATATATATATATATATATATATGAGAGCAATTCTTTACTAATTAATCTCATGAGCCAAGGGTTTCTACTTTTGACATTAACAGAGTGCTTTGTAAATATCGCATTTTTCTCGGAGATTTGAATATTTGCATTACACAACTTCGGCGCACACACAAACGCACAGAGAAATCTACAGACAAAGTATGAAATAAATAAAGTCATACTCCGTTATACTTGAGAACATTTAATAGCAAATAGCATGCATTGTTTTTGTTTCTGGGATTGAGGTGAGGTTTTTAAATGCCTACCGACATGCACAACGGAATTGCCTAAACCATATTCAAATGTATCCATTTACACCTCGGAAATTCTAAATGTTGCGCTTATTCAGTGTTTAAAGATGCAAGATGCTCTTGTATATATAAATAATATAAGCGGAAACGTAACAGAAAGCGAAAAATACAACCTTTTTAAACATACATAACAACGAAAGTGTCCGAAAGTTGGACAACCTTCGAGTCACCATGGTATCGTATCAATCCGACGATTCTATTGTAAGCATTGGTTTCCTCGATATTTTTGTAGTCGGAATTCTTTCTAGAAGGGCATTGGGTACTTATGAGAGGGACTGCGTAAAATTTGCCAACATCCTAAATGAAAATGATTTTTGTGGAACGAACTAGGAACACCTAGATCGTCCGTCGGTGTCATTAACCACTTGAAAGGAAGAGGTGAGAGTTTTTTTTTTTTTGGGGGGGGGGCTGTCAACAACCGGGGATGCTGTTATATTCAGGCGAAGATAGTCAATGCTGGAGCGACCAGTGGACGGGGGCAAAAGAAAGAATAGAGATGTCTTTTTTCGATGGTTCCATGTTTCTCTCTGCTGACCGACTGAAGAAGTGCCACTGGAAATCAATGCGCCCTGCAGCCAGTAAACAACTTCGTCTATGCTCTTTATTTGTAACTTGGATTAAAATTAAACCTCCCTCCCGCTTTATTATCCTTTCTCTGTCTCTGTCTGTCTGTCTGTCTGTCTGTCTCTCTTTCTCTCTATCTCTCTCTCTCTCTATATATATATATAAGGAGAGAGAGAGAGAGAGAGAGAGAGAGAGAGAGAGAGAGAGAGAAACAGAGAGGGTGCGATAAAGCGGGGGAAGGTGGTCTAATTTTAACGTTTCTATGTATATATAGTCATCTACATACAGTACTGTTTCGCAGCTTATCAGTGCAGTTAAAAAACAATTACCCCAAGTCAGAATTGAAACTCGACCGCCTAGGCAACGATCAGCTCTTCTCACCGTCACGCTATTTGTTTGCTGTTTAAATAGGGTCCAAACGCTTAAGCTCTATTTGTTTCCACAAAGTGAATTGCGTTATACGCTAAATATTTTTGTTTTAAATTTGACCCCTATTATAACACCTTAACATTTATTGTTTTGGGATCAAATCAAGTTATTAAGTTAGATCCATGTCTAAGGAACCTATATCTAAAATTTCAAGTGTTTAGACCAAAAAATGTAGGAGGAGTTTGGTAGAGTTCTCAAAAGTCAAATCGTTGAACGTTGACCCGTTAATCACCAAATATCTGGCCGAACACCGATCACATCGATTTTCCCAAATCTCAGTACCCTGTATATCAAATTTCGAGTCAGTAGACATAAAAGTGACAGAGTT
>NC_136486.1:28622633-28625133 GCF_053919585.1 Euprymna scolopes
TTTTTATCAAGCAAAGTCATTAAACCCAACTATTCGTACTAACAATTTTAATTAATTTATGAATCTTCTACCAAAATTTTCTATTTAATAATTAGTAAAGTTATTAATTCTAAATTGTGTATACATATTTATGAAACTAATATCAACACATTATAAACTATTATACATGTTTGTATATACGAAACTAAACTAAGCTAAAAAAAAAAGATTGATCATTTCGGTCAGTTATCATAACTAATCAATTGATCCGAATTGAAAACTATTTTTTTAGCTTATATATATTTATATATTTATATATATATATACAGGGTGTCCAAAAATCACTGAAGGGTTTTGAACGTTACAGATTCTTTATTTTTGATGATATCTTTCTGTAATTTTAACACAATTTGACTAAGACATTAGAAAATTTAAAAAAATACATTATCCATGACGGATTGAAGAATCTCTGGATTGCGATTTAACTCCCTTATTTCGTTCTTGATGTTTTCGTTTAATTCTTGCAGGGTTTGGTATTCGTTAACATAGACTCTTTCCTTAAGTTATCCTCACAAGATGTCGAGGCAAGTCAAATTTGGTACGCATTGTGGCCATTTGGTATTGTTATAGCGAGAGATTATGTTGTCCCGAAAGCATTGCCTGATTTTGGTAAAACAATTTTTCAACTTGCGTACGTTGTTCAATGCTACACTTATCCAGAATTAATTTCCAAAATATTATCTGTAAAAATGGTAAAATGTCAAAGATTTTCAACCCATCAATGATATTTTGGACACCATATATACATATATATATATATATATATATATATATATATATATATATATATATATATATATATATATATATATATATATATACTAGCAAAAGTACTCGTCGTTGACTGAGTTCAAAAACAGCCTACAGAAAATGGACTCTGATTTATGAAAGTATGCTAGGTTATGAAAAGGAAGGGTTGTAAAGAGATAGCTTCGAGTTGGGAGTATCAAAACCAAAGAAAAATATGATGAAAGTAAAAATAAAATAGATAAACCCTATAATTTATTATACCATGCCTGTTCACACTCAAACAATTATCACAATATTTTGTGGATCTATATTAAAAAAAACCTTGTTAAACTTTGTGACATATTTCGATTCTATGGAGGTCAGGTGCGAACGAACACCCCATAATTTTATTATGCCATATTTCTTCAAACTGAAACATAATTATCAAAGTATACTTACGCAGATAGATATGAAAGGTCTTTATTAAAGTTTGTGCCTATTTCCATTCTATGGAGGCCAGGAGTGAACGCAGACACCACAATTCTATCATACCATCCCTATTTAAGTTAAAACATACTTATCAAAGTATTATTATGTACATCTATATCAAAAACACTTGTAAATGTTTTTATTTTTTTTTAATTTTTAAATTTTTTATTTCCATACTTTGGAGGCCAGGCGCGAACACAGACCCCATAATTTTAATGAACCACCGTTCCGCCAGATCAAACATACCCATTCCTGTGTCTCGATACATCTTCTACCATTATATTTAATCAGTTTTCTATAATAGTCAACCATATAGGAGCCTATTCCTGACCACACACACACACACACACACACACACACACACACACACACACATATATATATATATATATATAAGCAAAACAAAAATTACCATTTATTTAGTTTTTTAAAATCCCTTTATTTTAAACCAAATTAAATTCACATACAATTTGTTTCGCGTGTTTTTACTATAAAAATTTTTTCCAATGAACGCACCAACGATCGAAAGATAGATGTGTGTATGTTACAAGTTAGAATCGCTGAAATGTTAAAAAAAAAGAGCGTAAAAAGCTGATGACTCATCAAGAAGTTAGTAAATACACGAAATAATCGATTTCTTCGAGAAATGATATGTTTTAATGATAGCAATAAAGATAACAAGTCTGATATAGAGCGGATGATGAATGTCTTGCAGGATCTGTAAATGAGATTGGCATGAAACACGGGAAAACGGGCCATCGGCTGTCATCTCATTAACCAGTATATGATCGATGGGGCCACAAGGTAACGGCGACCTTTGCTTTATATTTCTCTGTTTACACACGCATACACACATATTGTTTTACTTGCTTGTAAATTTTATTAAAGGAAAAAGCCCCTTTCTGGGGCTTACACCTGATTTCTTTATGAGACACACACACACACACACACACACACACACACACACACACACACACACACACACACACACACACACACGCGCGCGCGCGCTCGCGCGTTAAAAAAAAGTAGAGTCTTCAAACTCCTGGAGGGGCATAGGCTATTCACAACTTTGTAGATGTTTTAGTAGCGAGAAGTTCTTTTTGCAGGGGGAGGGGAGGGTGCTGGACCCATCCCAAACTTCTCAGAAGGTACATAAAGCGCCTAACCTTCCCAAATGGTCACCCATCTGGTTCTGGCCATGCTCAACGTTGCTTAACTTCGGTGATATGGTGGAGTTAAC
>NC_136486.1:28627633-28650133 GCF_053919585.1 Euprymna scolopes
TGGAAATAAAAAATTTAAAAATTTAAAAAAAAAACGTTTACACATGTTTTTGATATAGATGTACATAATAATACTTTGATAAGTATGTTTTAACTTAGATAGGGATGTATAATAATAGAATTGTGGGGTCTGCGTTCATAACCTGTCATACTTTCATAAATCAGAGTCCATTTTCTGTAGGCTTTTTTTGAACCCAGTCAACGACGGGTACTTTTGCTAGTATATATATATATATATATATATATATATATATATATATATATATATATATATATATATATATATATTACAAATTTTCGCTTCGAATTCGGTTGTCAGGGCATTTTGTGGTGGTTGTCTTACATGCTATTTGCGTTCTCGCTTCCCTTTATTCTCTATGAGCTAGCAAAAACCAGTATTTTACCAACTTTTGTGTGACAGGGTGAAAGTGTATATATATATATATATATATATATATATATATATATATAGTGTGTATATTTATATATATGCAAATAAAGACACACTAGACTTTTTATATAATAGAGTATATTAATTATAGGATAGTTTAGTTAGCATTCAGGATGACTCAAAGTTGAACGACGCACGTTGTAAGTTACGTAGTAACAGGCCGACCTAGTTTGGCGGACTATTCAACAAATAAAAATCCATGATCTCTTCTGGCAACGTAATAACCAAAGAATTCAATGGAAAAACAACCCAACCAAAACCAATAAAAATAAGATGAAAAGAAAAGCTGATTACAATTTGATAATAATATCAATACTTGGTCTACTCATTTCGAACCACGTAAAAACATTCCATCTACTACCAATGAGGATACTATTACAAGGTACCTTCAATACGTTTCCAGACGTTTTTGAACATGCATTTAAAATTGTCATAGACTCTTGAAAATTCACGATCTTATTGCTATGCATCTTATAAGATAACTGACCGATTCTTATGATTTTAGGTTAAAATGAACAGCTACAGCAGGAATTGGAATACACCTTACTAAAGCCTGATTGTCATAGGTGGTGAATTTCACAAATGCAATCTGGGCGTAAATACAGTTTAAAAGAACGATATGCGATAAAATTCTGTTTTAACTTGAAAAAAAAAATGCCACAGAAACGCATGGAATGTTGGTGACTGCTTGTAGACAATCTTGCATGAATCGAGCATCAGTTTTTGAGTGGCATAAGAGATTAAAGGAAGGCAGGGCGTCTGTGAGGGATGATGAGAGGTGTGGGGAGAATAAGGAAGTTAGAACACCAGAGTTGATTGGCCAAATAAAGAAATTCATAGACAAGGAGTGTCATGTATCTATAAAGAAAATAAGTGCAGTTTGATGTCAGTGCGGGAACCGTCCACACTAGTATTCGCAAGGAACTGAAGATGAAGAGATTTGCGTAAATGCAACAGTCCACAACTTCATTCTGATCACAAACTATTTGACAAAGATGGGTGTCATAACAGTTTCTCACCCTCCCTATAGTCAAGACTTTGCTTCCTGTGCCTTTTGTTGGTTATTCCTAAGCGCAAGGAAACCCTTAGAGGCTGTCGTTATGAGACAACTGAAGAGACGAAAGAGGCTGTGACGAGGGTCATTGACATGCTCACCCAAGAGGACTTCGATGAGGCGTTTCAGAGGTTGCTGGAATGGTGCAACAAGTGCATTGCAGCCGGGAGAGATTACTTCGAAGGAGACTAGAGTTTCATGTGTGTACTACCAATAAAAGTACCCATTCGAAAAAGTCTGGAAACTTATTGAAGGCACCTCGTAATATTAGTAAGGCAATTTCTGATTAAGAAACTTTTATAAAACAAGATTGGTGATAAGAAGGTGGGCTCCCTCTTACATGCTAGAAAATTACTCACACCATCCTATATCTTTACAAAGCCACAAGTCGAAAAATGAATGGAGGGTTGTTGGCACATCTGTGCTGGAGCATCTACAACTCGTCTCTCACTCTAACACAGGGGCAAAAAATAGTCTCAAATCCCGCACTATCGGCACAGATTCAACCTCTGTCCCATCACCACAATGTCACAGCATTATGCCTATTTTAGAAGATCTTTAAAGGAATATGCTCTGATGAACTTAAAGCACTTGTGCCCCTTCGACGTACCTATTAACGACTAATCTGACCGCAGCAAAATCTCATCTCTTTACTATTGATGCTCCTAGATGTCAGAATACCTAATAGTTTATTCCCTTGAACTGATGATCTTCCCTCCCAGTTTCCTGCTTACTTGTATCCTCAGTAATTACTGCTTCCCATAGTCATCATGTTTTGGCCAACTAAGTCTCTGGCCGGCTTTGGGTAGGATTGAAACCGATATCTTTAGACAATGCTCACCTGGAACTGTAGAGATTCAACGCGCCATGGGTACCAAAGGGTGATCAAGGTTGGATTTTTTGGTCTTAAATATTCAAGCATATATATATATATATATATATATATATATATATATATATAAATATATATATATATATATATATATATATATATATATATACATACACACATATATATATATATATATATAATATAAAGCTAAACGTCTGTGTGTGTGTCTGGTCACGAATAGGCTCCTATATGGTTGACTATTATAGAAAACTGATCACATATAATGATAAAGGATGTATCGAGACACAGGAATGGGTATGTTTGATCTGGCATAATGATGATTCATTTAAATTGTGGGGTCTGCGTACGCGCCTGATCCACAAAGTATGGAATAAAAAAATTTAAAAATAAAAAAAACGTTTACAAGTGTTTTTGATATAGATGTACATAAGAATACTTTGATATGTATGTTTTAACTTAAGTAGGGATGGTATAATAAAATTGTGGGGTCTGCGTTCGCGCCTACCCTCCATAGAATCGAAATAGGCACAAACTTTAATAAATACTTTTCATATCTATCTGCGTAAGTATACTTTGATAATTATGTTTCAGTTTGAAGAAATATGGTTAAATAAAATTGTGGGGTGTTCGTTCACGCCTGCCCTCCATAGAATGGAAATATGTCACAAAGGTTTTTTAATATAGATCCACAGAATATTGTGATAAGTGTTTCAGTGTGAACAGGTATGGTATAAAAAATTATGGGGTTTATCTATTTTATTTTTACTTTCATCATATTTTGCTTTGGTTTTGATACCTCCAAATTCGAAGTTATCTCTTTACAACCCTTCCTTTTTATAACCTATCATACTTTCATAAATCAGAGTCCATTTTCTGTAGGCTGTTTTTGAATCCAATCAACAACGAGTACTTTTGCTAATGTATATATATATATATATATATATATATATATATATATATATATATATATATATATACTAGCAGGCGGCCCGGCATTGCCTGTTCGTAAAATACGCTTAAATATGATATTTTTATTAATGCAGTTTTCGTATTATATTGAAGCCAATATATAGTAATGGTTTAAAAATTTTTTAAAATAATGACTCGAAACTCGAAATCAAGACGCTAAACTTACGATTTACTTTTTCCTTTGGTGTTAATGCCTGCGCTATGAAGACATGTTTGTAGCAAGGCTAAAAATGAAACATGAACTAATAGTTATTACGTTACGCATACATATTCTTAATGCCGTCGTTCGACCTTCACCAGGCAAATCCCATTTAAAATTTTTTTAGACTCTTGCATCGATTTTCCTTGGTTAAACACAAGTATAAAGTTTCGTGTGGGTTCGAATACCCTATATATCAAGTTTTATGTCTGTAACCCCCCCCAAAAAAAAAGACAGAGGAGTTAGGTAAGCAAAATTTTGTTAACAAATATATATACGCATAGATACATATATAGAAAGAGGTTTGTGTTTACTATAAACTTTTTTTCGCAAATATTATGCAAGTATAAATCTTGTAGAATATCTGCATGAATATAATTACACATAATAGTTAACTAAATATGATCATCCCATAAGAAAACCGAAAAAACTAGAAGGGAATTGATTAAAGTGAATGTTTAAAAGACTATACAAATTAGCTAGATATTTTGCAGATTAATGCAATTCCAGGACCCAATTATAAGAAAGTTGTATTTTCTTTTTAAATAAACAGGCCTTCTGTTATCAAAGTGTAGTATCTGTTTCAGCAGAAACTGCAATCAAAGACCATATGTGTGGGCAACCCCACATATAAGACCATTGCCCTTGAACAATCAGTTATTGGTCACTGTAGGGGAAACCTTCCATACCAATTGTCACTATCCAGTTCCCGCTCGCAGGAGCTGGCCCCCTTCCCTCTCTGTCCACATTAAAAACCGGTCTTGCGCCTAATTTTCTCAGTGGGGAAGCAAATAAATAACTAAATAAGTAGAAAAAAGGGTGTTTAATATGTACATAAATACGCAATTTTTCTTTTTATATATATATATATATATATATATATATATATATATATATATATATACACACACACATACACACAAAACATAAACTTTTGAGTATAGATAGCGGGGTATATCTATTATGTATATATATATATATATATATATATATATATATATATATATATATATATATATATATATATATATATATTGTGTATTCAGGAAGCAAGTTTTCATTCAGACAGGTATTGTTAAATAGCACGGAGTGTTCTTGCTTGATAAACTTTCTTTGTAGTTTTTCAGTTTTTCTAATTGTCTTTCTTGTTTCAAGGTTGAATCTGTGTAAGAAAGTTCCATAATCATCTTGGTCCATTTTTTCTTCTTTCTTCCTTCTTTGCAAGTATTTTCGACTGAGTTTTCCCCAGTCGTCTTCATTGTACGCCGATTAGAAAAATTGAACAAACTACAAAGAAAGCTTCTTAAGCAAGAACACTCCGTGCTATTCAACAATACTTGTCTGAGTCTTCCACCAGACTATCCATTCATGTGTAATCACCTTTTTATTCACCATATTCCCTCTGCTTCACTTTTTTTGTTATCAAGTAAGATCTTTGACTTACTTGTTATTTCATCAAATACTTTTGCGTGCAAAATCCGATCTCGCATTTTGCTAATTCCTACCCTCTGATGAGAAGGAAAGTATTTCTTCGAAACTCCGCGGAATAAGGACTATCCATTTATCTAGTGTTTCCTTTTCAGATTAAATATGTTTTTAACTCATTTCAAAATGTTTTAATATGTTTTATTAACTGTTTGCTCGTATATATATATATATATATATATATATATATATATATATATATGTATATATATATATATATATATATATATATTGTATTTTGTGTACAGAAAGTTGTTAGATGAGACAAGTCATTGGTACCGTCGGTTTCAAGCCCGATAATTAAAATGACTTGTCTCATCAAAAAACTTTCTGTACACAAAAATACAAAATACAAATACGCTCTTATATTTCGGATTTTCCTTTTTAATGTAGCACGTTGCTGGATTTCTTTTTCCAAAATAACTAATCATATATATATATATATATATATATATATATATATATATATATATTAACCCATATCCCTGAGTGGCCATTGGGCCTTGATAAGTGGTGAGCTCCATGTAATATATATATATATATATATATATATATATATATATATATATATATATATAAAGGTAAAAATTCCTTTCTCCTAAGGATAACAAATATATTCAAAATCAAATTCACTTTTCTAAAAGTTTATACGGTCCCGAGCGCCGCCTGGTAGCCCCGCTAGCATATATAGAAAGGGGGAAAAAGATGCATATTCTTTTTACCTTTACTGTGTGTTTCTCTTTTTCATCCTATACTTGCTAAAAAATAATGGAATAAAAAATACCAACTAATCCGTGGTGTGGGCGTTTGCCAATGGCATAATTCAAACGAAGGATTGATGTCGAAGAAAAGAAATCCCACGCAGCCACAAGACTGTTTCCAACCAGCCATTCCCGTCGATCTTAACCTTTTCCAATTGTTTCAAAACGACCAGTTCTTTTCGATTGTCATTGTGTTCGAATTCATGGCACCACTCTTAGACGGCAGCTTTTTTAGTCTTTGCGAGACGAGGTGTGGGCGCTGACACCCAACCACTGTCAACGCTTTAATAGTTAAGTCTCGTGACATTATTAACGACCAAGCAGAGAGCGATTACCAGGAAATTGTTTCTTAGAGTTTTCCTTTTCTTTTGAGAGATTTGCGTTCAGCGTCGATGTTACGTCTACGGGTAGAGATTTGATCCTGCCGAACTTTAATTAATTCATTTATAAATTTTATTCACCCCAAATAAAGCACATTACCACTGAGGCGTCAGGAGGTATTGATAATTAGGAGCCGTATACATAGGGGCATCCTAAGGTAGGAGTGATGCAGCTAGATATTTGTGCACATTACATTTCAATTTCTTGCATATTGGTGCAGCCAGGGAGGAAGAAAGAATGGAATTACAAAGCAAATAATAATAATAATAATAATAATAATAATGATGATGATGATAATAATAAAGCAGGGTATACATTCTTTCGGCATGTAGGAGAGGACTTTTGCTGATAATCCGGATAGTCGGGAGGTATTTACGTAGAAAGGGTACAAATGCAGCAATTCTATCGTGTTACACTTCATTTAAGTGCTCATAAAAAAAGGATAGGAATGTATCATTGCGGCGATGAGACAGAGGCTGGAGCTTAGTAGACAATATGTGAATTGTAAGATTAGATACACTTTTTAGCTTCTTCAAGCAGGATACACTGTAACAGACCGCTAGCGCTTGTAGCAGCAGCAACAGCAGCAGCAACAGCAGCAGCAACAGCAGCAGCTGCATGACACATATATAAATGAATGACTAAACCAATGCACGAGGTGACACCATAGCGGAGAGAAAGAAAAGGAGAGAAAAATGCACCACATGGCGCTGATCTGCAAGATGTAGCGGCCTGAGATGGACGTATGGCCAGGTGGTGGCGTGAAAGACTTTTAAGCCCGTGTCAAGACGGCAGGGTTTTGTTAACTACATGACAGACAAGATGCAATGAGAATGAACGATGAATAGATGCTTTTCATTTCAACTGAAAAAGCCAAGTCAAATTACTTTTCTTTTTTCGTTCCGTGGTGACTGTGTGGCATGCAACCATTGCGGCTAATGTTGGCACATAACGACAACGTTACACGACTACAACAGTCCATATATGGCAGCAATACCCCGGCATCGGCGAATGGAGATTTTGTAAAGATAAAAGATACTGGCAGTTACGAGAAGTTTTCTAGCATGGAAGAAGGAGTCCATCGTCTCTGCTAAAATATGCTACTTCACGGTAAAAAAATAGTCAGTGGTAAGTGTAAGATGAATAGGTTCCGACCCACATAGCAGCAGTTATCTCCCTTTGTCAGAAACATCGCCCATGAAATGTGTGAACTGGAGAACAATATAAAGGAAGCGAGAATTACTCGGCTTCCGAAAGTAAAGCCAAGGGTCACTTTCTGATCTTCTTAAATTCGTACATTATATTAGTGTACGAAAATTATTTGACTTGATTTTTATTAAATTTCAAAAGGTTTATCCATATGAACACTAGCAAAGCTACCCGCTGTTTTCTGGGACAAAAGTTTAACATATTTCTATGAAAACTTCTATCTCATTACATGACTCTATCTGTCTCTCATCTACATTCTCTTTCCCTTTTTCCACATTATTTCCCACTCTGTTTGTCTTACCTATTTTATCTTCTACCCAGCCTATTCCTCTCTCTGGAGACACACACATACACACAGAGAAAATTCTATTTTATATAACAGATTCGTTGTGGAATTAGGCGACATTTTCTTTCCAAACCAGTGCATTATATTATTGAAAACAATCGCTCCTTGACGAAACCTGGTGCAGTTGACCTCCAGGGAATGAATCCTTTTTTATTTTCTAAATTTTAGATATTGTTGATCCGGGATAACGCTGGTCAATAAATATACTAAATTTGTGGGTCTTTGTGTTGTAGTTTTGTACTTTTAGCCAGACATACAAACATACACACAGGCAACTTTCTTTAATAGAAAGCATCATAATAATAAAATGATTACGGGATTAATTTTTAAAGTTTATTTTACAATCCACAGTGATTCAAAAAATGGTAAAAAGACCCCAAAATATTTAACCAATAAATATTACCAAAAGCAAGATAACTTACTCTTCTACCTAGATAGATAAGTTTTTAGTGTTTTTACTTATGTAAGATGTTTATTCAGTTCGAAAAACAAATAGTGTCGAGCGTTACATGCGCACAAAAAATGACCGCGTGGTATGTCTTAGATCTTTGAAATCCCGACAATAAGTTAAAAATTATGCAAAATACTGTTGGACACCCACACAATAAATACCACGGGATTTCTAACAGTATTTGGTATATTTTTTCAGTCATTGTCGAGATTTCAAGGACATGATTTTCTTGTGCTCGTGGAGCGCTCGACACTACTTGTTTTTCGAACCAAATAAACATTTTACATGAAATAAAAGCATCAAAAACTTATCCATCGAGGTAAAATAGTAAGTCATCTTGTCTTTGGTAATATTTACTTATAATATATTTGTTTTGTTTTTACACTTTTTTTTGAATGTCTGTGGATATAAAAACAAACAGAAATTTTAAAATTTAGAAGTTGTTGCTATTCTGTAAATATATAGACATAAAACATATTTGAAGGAAAGTCTATCTGAATTAAGACAACATAAAACATTAAAAAAATACAATGTGATTTTAATAAGTTTCCAAACTTTTTTTCGTATGGGTACTTTTATTGACAGTACACACATGAAACTCTAGCCCCCCCCCCTCGAAGTAATCTCCGCATCTTCCGTTCTTCGTGAATAATTGTATGGACAGTTCCAACACTGACATCAAACTGTGCACTTATTGTCTCTACAGAGACACGACACTCTTTATCCATGGAATTCTTTATTTGGCCAATAAACTCGGATGTTCCAACTCCCTTACTCCCCCCCAAACCTCTCATCATCGTTAACAGACTCCTTGCCTTCCTTGAATATTTTATGCTACTCAAAAACTGATGTTCGATTCATACAAGATTGTCCAAAAGCAGTCTGAAGTATTCCACGCGTTTCTGTGGCATTGTTTTCCAGCGTAAAACAGAATTTTGTTGCATAGTGTTCTTCTTAGAAAGCGATTTGCAAAGCCAGAAACAAAGAGAGGCATAAATCGACAAAGGAAAATTGGAAGGAAATTCTAAAATAAAAAGATAATTTAAAAAAAAAAAGAAAACGATTGACAGAAAGAAATATGAGATTTTGTCTGATAGAGAAAGGAAATGATAAACTATTGCAAATACTAAAAACAAAGACATTAGCGATTGTTGCATACACTATTAACGCTATTAACATATAATAAAATAGGAATATATTTTCGAATAAATAACGAGGAAATATACATAAATAACAATTGAATGAATGGAGAGCTACTTAACTAAATCTGAGTAAGATAAAGGTGTGCGTGGTAGTTGGTTGTGGGATAGTAGGGTCGTATATAGATCGAGTTTCGATAAAAGATGGAGGCTGAGGTGGTATAAAAGCACATCCATTTTGATCAGAAAGAGAAAGACAAAATTGAAAGAACGAAAAAAAAAATGAGAAGGTGAACGTGTGTTAGTAGAAGAAACAGAATGGTCATCGCAGATGCGATTGCTGCTGCTGATGCTGATGCCGACGATGCGCGATCGTAATTCACAATTATCCTGCCTTTTCTTGAATGACAACGAGGTAACTGTAAGTTTCCAATAGATTCCAGATTGGAAGTAGATGAAAATGAATAGAGAGAAAGCCGTGAAGCGGATGAAGGCGTAAAACTGTTTTTTTTTTTTTTTAAATGAGATTCAGTTGGAAGTAGAAAGAAGTGAAATAGGGATATGAAGAAAAAGAAAATGCGAAAAACCTAGCAACCATTTATTCACAATTCCCAACAATAATCGCCATTTTGATTGCGGTAAAACTTTAAGTCGTTTGCAACAAAAATCGAAAAACGAGGCCAATCAGTGGTGTAAAGAAATCAAAAAGTTTCAACCGGGTTTAGAGTCAACATTGTTAAAAAGACTTATTCCCTGTTGGCTGAGATATGTTTCTAGCTCTGTGCAGTTCTAGGAGATCCAGCCTCCCATGCTTTTCTTCCGCCATTTGAGAAAGGGGTTTATTGCTAATCGCCTGAGTGCCCCTACCTATCAAGACATTTTTTTACAGACGACAGTGCTCTTTCATTAGGGTGTTGACTTTTCAAATCACACATTCCGACCCTTGTGTGCCATCATCTCGCCGTGGGAGGGAGATCGATAAATAAGTCTAGGAGGTTATTTGCACTTTCCCTACAAGTGATCCCAGGTTTAACCTTTAAAATGCATCAGATGGTGGAATCTAACTTTACGAGCTTTGGGGAGTGTGAAGTAGAAGTCTATGTGCCCTTACTCATAGGCTCAGCCTGACCCAGAGGTGTAGTACCTGTTTATTACTTTGCCGTTACAAACATAAGAAAGAAGAACAGAAATAAATAAAAATCCGGTTCGACATTTTTCCCTTTTAAAAAAAGTTTTTATTACATTTAATTTGGGCACCGCTTAAAAAAGGTCTTGCGCAGCCATCTGTCTATTTTAGCCCGGTGCGAATTTCTCCTTCCTCCGACCGCACACCGGTCACAGCCAGCCATTTCTCCCTTTCGTCTTACACGTCCATTTCCTTCCACGCCGACTTTATTTCTACCTTTTTCCCGTAGATTTTTCTCTCGAGTTTATTTAAGTAATTTTTTTCAAAATATTTTTCTCGTAGACTTTTTGTCAGAAAATCAGATTTTCTCTCAAATGTATGTTAATTGTTTTCTAAAAAATCTCTCGTAGTTTTTGTCAGAAAATTGGATTTTTCTCTCGAGTATGTTTTAGTGATTTTCTCAAAATATTTTTCTCTTAGATTTTTTGTGAGAAAATCAGATGTTTCTCTAAAATGTATGTTAATCTATTTTTTCCAAAACTTTCCTTCTAGATTTTTCTCAGAAAATTAGATTTCTTTCTCATGATTATTTTAGTGATTTTCTCAAAATATTTTTCTAGTAGATTTTTTGTCAGAAAATCAGTTTTTTTTTTTTAGTGATAGTTTTTTGTCGGAAAATTAGATTTTTCTCCTCAGTTTATTTTAGCCTTTTTCTCAAAATGTTTTTTCTCGTAGTATTTGTCAGAAAATCGGACTTTTCTCTCAAGTTTAATTAGGTCTTTTTCTCTCAAAATATTTTTCTTTCTAGCATCGTTAACTCATTTATTAATACTCCTTATCCTTTATTGGTTTATTCATTCTTTAATTTATTCATTATCTCCTTCGTTTTTGCTACCCATCTGTTTTTCAATTTAAATTTTGTCTATTTATTTTCTTTCAAAATGGCGCTTCCATGTTCTTAAATTCATTCTTTTGGTATTGCTTTTTCGATTCCCTTCAACTCGCGTCACATTTTTTTCTTTTGTCACATGCAAAATCCACGTGCCTTTTTTCGCGCCAACTTAATCAGACGAAACTCTTCACTTGTCAAGAGAAACGAGGGACTGGTCATCCACCGACGATTCATAAAGTTTAACTTTTGTTTCCATCAATGGCCGCTATTCAATGTTGAAGTCATTCAGAAATATGAAAGCAGTTTTCTGTTAAAGATGCTAACTTTAATTTGATCTTTCTCGCGTTCATTCGCTTCATTTTTCAACCGCCATTTTTCTATCTAATATGTCTCTCTTTACCGCTACTATAGATCTCTTTATCGTTCACTTTAGCTCAGTCTCCCCTTAATATCTCAGTCAATCAATAAATCTGTCTATCTATACCTCTTTCTTTTTAGGGAGTCACTACTTATCAAGGTCTGAAAGCCACTCGAGAATAAAGGTTAGTTGAGTGTACGGTTGTCACTGAAAGAACAGCATAGTGATGGAAATTGGTTAGACTTGAATACTAAAAAAAAGCGGCACTAATCTTAAGTGGGTTACGGGCTTCCTCTAAAGGAGGAAGTCTCAAGAGAATATCAAATTCACAATGTACAGCGGTTTACTGAATAAGACAACAAAACAAGAGCGTGAACACGACAATGTTGTAGCAATTTGGAAGGCACGCCATCGGAACAGAGTTCCACAGGCAGTCAATTCTAGGAAAATTTTATTCATGAAATTCAGACGCAAATAAAAGATGATGGAAATTGTTGATTAAGGTAGATAGTATTTGTAGAGCGTTTTGAAAAATTTGGCAAAGGGTAAACTATATATATATATATATATATATATATATATATATATATATATATATATAAGAACCCCTGATACGGCATTACGATTTAGAAACAAAATATATTACAGTATATAATACACATGTATATAATCAAATAACATAAATAACACCGTAAGGGGCCTTAAAACATCGTATTCTACACTGTAACCTGAAAAAACCATATCCTAGGGTCACCGTATACATATCTACATTAAATTTTATAACGTAATATAATATGTAATATCGATTTACTACAGCAGTGCTCAATACGTGATTAGAGCTAACTAGTGGGTTATAGAATATATATGGCAATAAAGCTATATTGAATTTCCCGCGTTTCTTCCTCGTTAACAAGTCTTAACGAGGATAAAATGCGGAAATTTCTGTGTAGCTTATTGCCATTATTGCTTCCAGAAGCTATTATACATACATACATACATACATACATACATACATACATACACGCAATCACACACACACACACACACTAACACACATATGTATTATAATTTATAATTTGGCCTTTCTTTCACTATATATATATATATATATACATATACATGTGTGTGTGTGTATAATATACGTACATATATATATATATGTGTGTGTGTATATATACATATATAAAAACACATACACATATACGTACACATACATGCAAACACAAACACATATGTATTATAATTTATAATTTGACCTTTCTTTATCTTCTATATATATGTGCACACACACACACACAAACACACACATATATATATATATATATATATATATATATATATATATATATATATATGTATGATCTTTATTATTTCATATGTTTCGATCTTCTGTCCAAATCGAGTCGACCACCTATGGGTTGAATACGCTATTAAGAACTGACCTCTTCCGTAAAGCAAGAGGTTTTACTCTTATTTTCCCTATATTTAATACGAAATCAAATAAGTCAAATTGGCAAATGCCCTGAAAGTATATTTAAGGAATCAGAATATTTTACAAGCGAACTGTGGCCCACGTATTTGTCCAATATAGAACCTAGCTTGATATGTACGCCAAAAATAGGGGGGCTTCCCTCGGAGCTTAGGAGAGGAGGAAAAACTAGATGGTCCCGCTTTAGAGTAATGTTTTCCATGGCGACAAACACAGCGGGTTGTTGTTAAATGCGCGCATTCTAATCATATTGTGCTAATAAAGCCGTCAGCAGCTGGCCACCTCGTACATTTATTTATGAGATGTTCAGAAGTGGGTCAGCGAGGAAGTGAAGTGAAACTGCAATGATACGTGTTCCACAAAAAGAAATGTTTTACTCATGATACGAAGGAAGTTAATGCGTTCTACCTATCTATCTATAAACACACACACACACACACACACACACACACACACACACACACACACATATATATATAGTGTATTTATTAATACACACATTATTGGCTACAGACGCCTTTTTGGTGAAGATAAAAGTGTAGTACCTGTTCCGGCAGATGCTGCAAGCTATGACTAGCTATGACTAGCAAAGACCAGATGTGGGGGCAACCCCACATGCCTGACCATTAACCAGCTCCCATTTCCCACCTCTCGGGAGCTGGTCCCCTTTTTCCCTTCCCCCTCCCTTCACTCCTCACATTAAAAATCGGCCTTGTGCCTAATTTGCTCGGTGGGGGAGCAAATAAACACCATCTGTTCCGGCAGATACTGCAAGCTATGACTAGCAAAGACCAGATGTGGGGGCAACCCCACATGCCTGACCTTTAACCAGCTCCCATTTCCCACCTCTCGGGAGCTGGTCCCCTTTTCCCCTTCCCCCTCCCTTCACTCCTCACATTAAAAATCGGCCTTGTGCCTAATTTGCCCGGTGGGGGAGCAAATAAATACCATCTGTTCCGGCAGATACTGCAAGCTATGACTAGCTATGACTAGCTATGACTAGCAAAGACCAGATGTGGGGGCAACCCCACATGCCTGACCATTAACCAGCTCCCATTTCCCACCTCTCGGGAGCTGGTCCCCTTTTTCCCTTCCCCCTCCCTTCACTCCTCACATTAAAAATTGGCCTTGTGCCTAATTTGCTCGGTGGGGGAGCAAATAAATACCATCTGTTCCGGCAGATAGTGCAAAGACCATATGTGGGGGACACCCCACATATAAGACCTTGGTCAATGTAGAGGCAACCCTTCATACCAATTGTCATTATCCAGCTCCCCTACTCCCCGGGGAGTTGGTCCCCATTTCCCCTTCACTCCTCACTTTAAAAATCAGCCTTGTGCCTAATTTGCTCAGTGGGGGAGCAAATAAATACCTCAAAGTGTAGTATCTGTTCTTCGGATGCTGCACTTCCATTTCTTGTTCTCTTTCGGTGGAGGATCAGTCCTTCACGACTGAGACAATTTTTGTACCTTTTCTCCACGTTAAAAAAACCCTAGTTCTCTAACTCTGTCCCGTGGGGAGGCATAGTAAATAGGTACAGACATGCATACATGCCTCTGCTATAATCCCTTTTGAAAAGCAACGTCCGCATGGCCAATTGTTTCTAAAACACCAGATTTTAAATAGTTTTTCTTTTATACAAATTTGTTCCATATGAACAAATCATAAAATAAAAGAAAAGGGCCAATAAAATAGATAGTATTGACAGGGTTTGTATATATATATATATATATATATATATATATATATATATATATATATATATATATATATTAGTGGCCTAGAAAGGCCACAGGTGGGACAACTAAGCCAAAAAAAAAAAAAAAAAAAACTAAGCAAAATTCATATGTATATATATATATATGTATATATATATATATATATATGTATATATATATATGTATATATATATATATATATATATGTATATATATATATGTATATATATATATATATATATATGTATATATATATATATGTATATATATATATATATGTATATATATATATGTATATATATATATATATGTATATATATATATGTATATATATATATATATGTATATATATATATATGTATATATATATATATATGTATATATATATATGTATATATATATATATATATGTATATATATATGTATATATATGTATATATATATATATATATATATATATATATATATATATATATATATATATATATATATGTTCAATAACAAGATTTTCATTTTATATTATACTAGCAGTTCAACCCGACTTTGACTCATATCAAGGTAACCTACGTCTACAATTTCAAGTGCTTAGACCCAAAATTTGCTAAGGAGTTTGGTAGACTCTGAAAAGGTAAACTCTTTCAACTTTGGCCTCTTTGCCGCTAAAATTTCGGCCGAAAACCGATTAAAAAGCTTGCCCTATGCCTGAATACACATCTGTAAAATTTTGAGTAATTTGGTAGAGTCAGCTGATATCAATTTTTTTCAAATTTTAACCCCAATTTTGATCTCTTAACAAAATTAAAAAGTTATATCTATGTCTAAGTAACATACATCTAAAATTTCAAGTGTTTAGACTAAGAATTGCGGTAGAGTTTTCAAAGGTCAAATCGTTGAACTTTGATCCTTTGACAGCCAAATTTCTGGCAGAAAACCAATTAAAAAGATTTCTTAAATCTACATACCCCTTACGTGAAATCCTGTAATCTGTATACTGAAAATTGACAGAGTGGTAGCGAAATGTACACACACTCACAGACACATACAGACAATTTCACTTATATATATATATATATATATATATATATATATATATATATATATAAGTGAACGTGTTCGTGTGTGTGTCTCTGTGTGTGTGTGTCTATTCCCTACGCAATAACTCTGTCAATTTTTAGTCTACAGACTCGAAATTTGATATACAGGGTACTGAGATTTGGGAAAATCGATGTGATCGGCTTTTGGCCAGAAATTTGGCGATTAAGGGATCAAAGTTCAACTCTACCAAACTCCTTCGACAATTTTGGATCTACGCACTTGAAATTTTAGATATAGGTTACTTGGACATGGATCTAACTTAATAACTTGATTTGAGCCCAAAACAATAAATATTTAGGGGTCATAATAGGGGTCAAAGTTTAAAAAAAATTGACCTCTGCGGTCTCTTCCAAATTTCTGAGACAATTTCTGGTCTAAATATTTGAAATTTTACATAACGGGTATTCAGAGATAGGCAAAGCTTTTTCATCAGTTTAGGTCGAAAATTTTTAGTTACCAATATATAAATGTATGTATGTATGTCTGTTTCCATCTGCCTTAAACTTTCAACAGACGCGACGGATTTTACCAAGATTAGTATCGTTTTAAAGTTCGACCTTTCATATGACAAATATCGAAAAATTGGCTAAAAACATTAATATCTTCCCCTTCAACTAGGCACTTTTCTACGTGGGGGGTACTTTTTTCGCCCATATTTTGATTTTCCTTTAGATTGTATAGCCTTAATTAAAAAAAAAATGTCGCCTCCGGTTTGGCTGTAGTCGTAACAGCATTAACGTTAAGTTTTACCCCGTTATTTTCCTCCTTTGCGGTACGAGTTCGAGCCTGCCTTCCTACTACCACTTTTTTTTTTTTTTGCTCAATATACACATCCAAACACCTGGGCAAAGCCGGGCTGAAATGCTAGTATATATATATATATATATATATATATATATATATATATATATATGTTTTTGTTTTTGCGCTACGTTTTGAATGAATTCAATTATTTATGAAAGTGCATTTTTTAACTAAATACGTGTTGGGAATAATTTTTCCTTTATATATATATATATATATATATATATATATATATATATATATATGTATATATATATATAGTGTGCGTGTGTGTGTGCGTGTGTGTGTGCGTGTGTGTGTGCGTGTGTGTGTGAATTTTCTAACGATCACCTATGATTACTTATCAGTTGAGCTGTGTATGATCAGGCCAGGAGGGACTGAAGGCGAAGCGTCCCATCCATCAGTCGGCCGTGGGGAACAAACATAAAATACAACCACTTGTAGAGTTAGTGGAGATACTGACTATACTCAGCGTAGTTGATGGCACTAAGCGTTGCTGACGTTACCAGAAAGCTGGCGGGGGTAAGAGCCGTGCTATTTTTACTTGGCAGTTTGGCTGCTGGGGTTGGGAGGAGAGCGTGGATTACAAGCAAGCTGAGCGGCAATGGGCCGACCGGAAGTTAGTCTGACTCATTCCCCGATACAATGGCATCGACATGCGCGCCACAAAGAACGCGGAGACGGTTTGCGTGAAGGACGACCACCGGCGATCCAAATTGTGCCTTCGGCGCTTAATCTTTCACCGTGAAAGAACTTCGACATTCAACCCCGGGTCTTTTACTTCATGTTACTGGTGTAGATATTGATTTTCAGTTAAAGTCAATTATTGTATTTTCATAAATTATTATCGATAATTCTAATACGAAAACACCCTTAAAAAAAAAAAATACGACGCTGTCGTTTATACATGAATTTTTAATCGCTACGTTTTATCGGTGTTGTGAACGAATTAATGTTTATCTATATAATGGACTAAAGAAATGTCAAACAGCATGAAGCTTATAATCGACTTGTCATGGTTATCAGCAATGATTCTTAATGTCACCAACATACACACACACGCACACACACGCGCGCGCACACACACGCGCACACACACATATATATATGTATATATATATGTGTATATATCTAATATATATGTATATATATTCAATTTGTCTTTACATAAGCAATAATTTGTTGCTACACAGTCATGAGCATGTTTCGGTCTTCTAGTGTTTAGTAACTAGAGACCTCTTCAGACAACAATGCTTATTTACGAAAGCGGGATTCTCAGAAGAGGTCTATAGTTACTAAATACTAGAAGACCGAAACATGTCCATGACTGTGTAGCAACAAATTACTGCTTATGTAAAGACAAATTGAAAATTTAACTTACTCTCCTTCCGTATTGAGCATTCTTATATTAACCTCGTTATATTTCACTGGTTACCTTACTTTTGAAAAATAGCAACCTCAAATTTTATATATATATATATATATATATATATATATATATATATATATCTATATATATATATATATATATATATATATATAGATATGGTGGAACGATAAAAATGTCGACCTAAACAAAGTTTTATTTTATTTAAAAAATCATTTCAGATAAACTTGATTATGTAATAGAGCTGCCATCTATTCAATGTAGACACTTTCAGACTTTGCCTCGATACGGATCCGAAACTTGGAGCATGCCTTTTATATAAGTGCCGGCGTGAGTTCGGCGAGAACTCGGCAGATAGCTGCGATCAGACTGGTTTTGGTGTTGTGGGAGGCTATGTTAGTGATGTTCCCGACGTATGAACAAACGAAGTAATCCAGCGGGTTCAGGTCGGGGAAGGAGGGAGCCACGGTAAGAAGGGTGCTAAATCGTAGCACTCCTTCTGAAGCCAAGCCTCGGTCTCTTTGGACGTGTGGTTCGGCGCGGCTTCTGCTGCCACACCCAGGGTCTTCCAGCGACGACCTGATTGCACCAGGGGATCCCCACACTCTTGAGCACATCCAGATAAATTTTGGTGTTTACTTTCAAGCCAATTTTTAAGATGTGAGTTGGCATGGTGTGGCTCTCATTTGAAATCACACCAAAAACCATAACTGTGGGCGGAAATTTTGTTTTCATTACCATGATTACGTCCCTCTAATTCGTGGTAATCCAGCGATGCATTTTGGAGGGTGCTGGCAATGGTTCTGTTGTCATAACTTTGATCAGTAGAGAGCATGAGTTGTACAGCGTCGCATCTCCGATTTCGCTCGTTGAACATTGTGTCACTTTCAAACATTACAGAAAGCTCCTGTCACTCTTGGGATTTGTACACAACTGATCAACTAGTGCTTGCCTGCAACAAAGAAATAAAACTGGTTTTCATCTAACGGAAATGGAATTATGTCGTCTTTTTATAGGGCGACAATTTAATCGTTTCATCCTGTATGGCGTAACTAAAAGAAAACACAGTTAAAACTTTTCTTCCCATTTTCGGATTTTGAAATCAGGTATAGATTCCTTTTATTTTATTTTAAAGTTGATGAGTTCCTTTTTTACTGATGAGTTGAGAACGGAATAAATTCAAAAAGTCACATAATAAATTTACATAGATGATTCTGCGCTACGAAACACGTGCTGTCAAGAATGGAACATTTTAACATAAACGGTAAGATGGATAACATCGTGAAATTTGCAACATAGACCTTTTGTCATTTATTTGTCTCTGTCGTCACATCGAGTTTCATAAATTAAAGGATTGGTATAAATAAAAGGTGAAATGTAACCGAATAAGCATATTTCCTAATATATATATATATATATATATATATATATATATATATATATATATATATATATATATATATATTGTTATTTTCACGACGTTTCGGCCAACTATTCCTCTGGCCTTCGTCAGGTGCTAACCGCGACGGGATAGGAACCCGAATCTCCTAACTGCTCTCACTACGAAGATAAAGGTTTCAATCTTACCCAACGCCGGCCAGAGGCTTACTTGGTCAAAAACGTGGCGAGATTAAAACAACTATAGATGGTAGTAATTGCTGAGAATGCAGTCAGCAGATTCGGGGTTTCTATCCCGTCTCATCACTTTTGTTCAACAGTCCCTCAATTTGGTGTTGGGAATCAAGGGTGATGTCTTCCGATATCAGAACGGGATCAACGTTACAGAGTGAACTATGGGCATTCGTCACACAATCATCGGGTAGTGTGATTAGGAATGGGTCTAGAAGTGAGGCTTGATAATCTTAAAATAAAAATGTAAATTTCTGAATTAAATGAATTGGAATGTAGCTTTTTATTCCATAACCTTTTAGGTTGCAGTATTGATAACTCTAAGTGGAAGGAGTTTAAAAGCTATTAAAAAAAAGGTTTATTTTTAAAAGAATTTCGAATGGTCTTTAGTTTTTGAACAGAAGTGTATATACAGCCTTGGTGTAAGCCCATTATTCTGGAAACAGGTATAACAGCTTACTAACTAACTGTATTATTTTATGTCGATTTTCATTTTCGCAAAGAAGGTGGTCATAAATTAAGGTTTTTTTTTAAGAGAATTGTGACTAATGTAAGAGAAGGACAACGTCTATATTTATATCATACAAGTATTTATATCATACAAGTATTTATATCATACAAGTATTTATATCATACAACTATTTATATCATACAAGTATTTATATCAAATAACTATTTATATCATACAACTATTTATATCATACAAGTATTTATTTCATACAATTATTTATATCATACAACTATTTATATCACACAAGTATTTATATCATACAACTATTTATATCATACAACCATTTAAATCATACAACTATTTATATCATACAACTATTTATATCATACAAGTATTTATTTAATACACCTATTTATATCATACCCCTATTTATCCCATACAACTATTTATATCATACAACTATGTATATCATATAACTATTTATATAATACAACTAGTTATACATACAACTATTTATATCCTACAAGTATTTATATCATATAACTATTTATATCATACAACTATTTATATCATACAACTAGTTATATCATATAACTATTTATATCATATAACTATTTATATCATATAACTATTTATATCATACAACTATTTATATCATACAACTAGTTATATCATATAACTATTTATATCATACTACTATTTATATCATGTAACTATTTATATCATATAACTATTTATATCATATACCTATTTATATCATACTACTATTTATATCATATAACTATTTATATCATACAACCTTTTATATCATACAACTATTTATATCATATTACTCTCTATATCATACAACTATTTATATCATACAAGTATTTATATCATACAACTATTTATATCATACAAGTATTTATATCATACAACTATTTATATCATACAACTATTTTTATCATACAACTATTTATATCATACAATTATTTATATCATACAACTATTCATATACATACAAATATTTATATAATACAACTATTTATATCATACAACTATTTATATCATACAAGTATTTATATCATACAACGATTTATATCATACAACTATTTATATTATACAACTATTTATATAATACAACTATTTATATCATATAACTATTTATATAATACAACTATTTATATCATACAACTATTTATATCATACAACTATTTATATCAAACAATTATTTATATCATACATATATTTATATCATACAACTATTTATATCATACGAGTATTTTTATCATACCCCTATTTATATCATACAACTATTTATATCAAAGAAATAGTTATATCATACATGTATTTATATCATACAACTCTTTATGCCATACAAGTATTTATATCATACATGTATTTATATCATACAAATATTTATATCATACCAGTATTCATATCATACACGTATTTATATCATGCAACTATTTATGCCATATAAGTATTTATATCAGAAAACTATTTATATCACACAACTATTTATATCATACAATTATTTATATCATAGAAGTATTTATATCATACAACTATTAATACCATACCACTATTTATATCATACAACTATTTATACAATACCACTATTTATATCATATAACTATTTATACAATACAACTATTTATATCATACAACTATTTATACCATACAACTATTTATATCATACAACTATTTGTATCATGCAACTATTTATATCATACAAGTATTTATACCATACAACTATTTATACCATACAACTATTTATATCATACAAGTATTTATACCATACAACTATTTATACCATATAACTATTTATATCATACAACTATTTATACCATATAACTATTTATATCATACACCTTTTGTATCATACAATTATTTATATCATATAACTATTTATATCATACAACTATTTATACCATACAAATATTTATACCATACAACTATTTATACAATACAACTATTTATATCATATAAGTATTTATACCATACAACTATTTATATCATACAACTGTTTATACCATACAACTATTTATATCATACAACTATTTATACCATACAAATATTTATACCATACAACTATTTATATCATACAACTATTTATACCATACAAATATTTATATCATACAACTATTTATATCATACAACTATTCATATCATACAACTATTTATACCATACAACTATTTATATCATACAAGTATTCATATCATACAAGTATTTATATCATACAAGTATTTATATCATACAAGTATTTATATC
>NC_136486.1:28655133-28667633 GCF_053919585.1 Euprymna scolopes
TTCAAACACACAAAATACATATTAAAATACCACTCAGTATTCGAATTGATTTATGTTTAAAAAAATCACTTTAACTTTAATTGTTCTGATTAGTCGTAATTTGCAATTAACTCATCGAGTAATTTCTTGCTAACTTTTTATCTATTTCTTTCACTCTCTCTTTTTCATTGTAGCTTATTCGACACCTGCTCTTTTTCTGTAGGTCTTTGTCTCCCTCGTCTCTCTTCCTCTTTCTCTCTGTGTCTTTGACGGAATGGTCATTATTAATCAGCTCTGGCACTCTTCACGAATCGCCGTCGTTGATTCCGGTTCTGCGCAATTTTGAGCAACTCAGCCATGCTAATGTCCACGATGTCTTTCATTTTTGTTTCTTGTCTTCCACGTCCTCTTTTGCCAGGGGTTGTAGCAAAGAGCAGATCTTTTGTTAGGCCGTATATTCTGGCCACATGTCCCCAAAAATCGCAGTTTCCTGTTATTGATGTTGTCCAGCTATCTTCGAAATGGTCAAATCTTCTCCAGAACCCATTCATTTGTACGTTTGTCCACCCAGTTTACACGAAGAAGTCTACGGTAGCACTACAATTCAAAAGCAGCAATTCTTGTCGACTTTTGCTCCGTATGTTCGTATTGAGAATATCAAAGCTTGCAATTGTTTCTTTGTGCGTTGTGAAATGGATTTGTCTTTCCAGATATTGGTTAGGACAATCATTGTTGCCTTTGCCATTGCAATACGGCGTATTACTTTTTGGTGTCATCTACTTTGTTTGTGAAAGCTGTACCCAGTAGTTGAAATCTTCTACATCTTCAACATTTTGATTGCCCACGATTAGGTTTTCATCATTTAGTGCTTGTGTTACCTTCATTATAAGTCCTGATGATTCGCTGGCAACTTTTATTTTGTTGGTTAAGTCTTATTGACTTCTGTAAAACCAACAACTTTGTTATCACCAACACATGTTTTCAACATCATCAAACGCGACTTTACACCGGAATATCATCGGACTCCTATTTCTCGTCTATTATTATAATAAATTATGAATTTCTTTTGTCACCGTCTCAAATTCTAACGTCATAACGTCATTTCTACCAAATGATTTAAACTTAATGACTAAAGCTGGAACGTTGTATGTTTTTGGCTTCTATTCTAGCTTATGACATCCAAATAATGCTTTTAAAAAAAACTTTTGAATACTACACACTTACATATGATATATAAATGTATGCAAGGTTCGTATTTATTATTATAAAAGCCATTCATCTATTGATCATGATATCATACCCAATATATAATAGTGCCTGCTCCGGATGTGGCGCGGTTGTAACATACGCTTAAATATATTTTGACTTAGGAAGATTTCGTATGTATTATTATATAACTAATACGCCATTAATTATTATATTGTACCCAACATAAAGTAGTAATGCCAAAAGTATAGAAAATATGATCTTATTATTATATTAAAACTCTGTTTGTTGCTGTCTCAAATTTTAAAGCCATGACGTCATTTCTAGAAAAGTTTTCAAAATAAACGAATAAGGCTCGAAAGTTGTATGTTTTGGTTTCGATACTAGCTGATGCCAACACACCATTTTTTAAAAAACTTTTGAAATCACTTCTATATATTGGGCACAATAAAATAATCAATAAAAAATTGGCTCTATAATAATAAATACGAAATCTGCATACATTGAAATGTATTTAAGCATATTTCACAGCTGGATCAGGCTGGAAGGGAACTACTATATGTTGGGTGTAACAAAATAATAAATACCGAATTTGCATGCATAAAAAATATTCTATTTAAGCGTATTTTACAACTGGAAACCACGAGAGGCGTTCTAGTCGTTTAATAATAATCTAAGGTAATACAGGCAATGAACAATAAAAGATTGTAGTAGTCCACTATAATCAGAAAGAGTTCTAGAGTAGAAACTTTGTTAATGGAATTTTCATTTAGTTTAAGGTACAGATAGAGAGTAGGAGAAATTGTCGACAATGGTTGTAGCTAGATGAATGTTTGTTGCGAATGTTTTGCAGGATCAACAAGAGAGTGAAGATCGGTCGAGCACTTAATATGAAAATATCGATAGCGCAATGATATGCTTGCAATGTCTCTTCTGTAAGAAAGCGGTTATAAGGGGAGAAAAGGACATCGCCAAGGTTTGAAGCAGGTTTTAAACCCTGTCGTGGCAGAAAAAGAGTGAGAATAGGACGTATTCGGCTATTATAAAGGTATAGGATTGTGTCAGGAGCGAGATGCCTTCTGAAGTGATAAAATAATCGAACCATTTTTCCAGCGAGCTTGACAAAGGATTGAAGATTTGCGTTTGAAGATGAATATATACATACGTAGATATCTATCTATCTATCTATCTATCTATCTATCTATCTATCTATCTATCTACGTATGTATATAGCGCATCTATATATGCATGTACATATAATCTTCTCGTCTAAGTTGAGTCTATGTTATTCTCCTAAAATCGTATTTCCCTTACTATTTCTATATCACCGTTTTAATTTTTACACGATGGTACGTTTCACTGCGTTAGTAAAACCGAGTTCGAACCCAGGCGGAGAAGGGAGGGCGTTGTATTTGCAAAAAAAATATCGATAGACAAATATAGCTACAAACTTGGCATTGGTCCTGTTTTCTATTATATTAATAGTGCTTTCCGGTGGCTAGTGTTACTTGTTTTCTGTTTTGGATGCGCTACTGTTTTGCTATGACCTTTCGTAGAAAACCTATTGCGTTCATTTAAGGTTTTAGGAACTTACTAGCAAGGCTACATCACGCTGTCCAGAGCCCATAATGAGAAAATAGAAAAAAAAGTCAGAACAATTTGTATGCAACATTTTTCTTGCGAGACTTCCTCATTTACGTTACTTCCTTAACACACATCCCCCAACAACTGCCCCTCTCACTATCTTTCTACCTCTCCATCTTTTTTTTTTAGGCCGTACGTGAAACTAAAATATACCTTCATGGCCTTCAAGCTAGTATCCAAGGGTACTATCTGTTTGATATAAAGATGGTATAATGATATCGCGGGGTTTCTGTTTACACCGGGCGTCCATACAATGGAAATATATCACACACTCCTGTAAGGATATTGGATATATAATAACAAGACATATTCTGGCACTACATTAACAAGATTACTACGATGAATTCCTTTACAGTTTTAACAGAAGGGCTACAATTATATCGCTGATCTCCATTCACGTTGCACGTGCACAGAATGCCAGCAGCAATATATTACATATGAAAGATGCCACTGTAAAATTTCCGCAGGCCCCAGTAAGTCATTATTATTATTATTATTATTATTATTATTATTATTAGTAGTAGTAGTAGTAGTAGTATTATTAGTATTAGTAGTAGTAGTATCATTACTATTATTATCATTATTATTATCAGTATTATTATTATTGGCTCACAAGGAGCTTTCACACAGGTCATCAAAGATCTCTCCCTGAAAAAAAGCTGTGGTATTCCCTGGAAGGTGTGTGACAACAAGTTTCCCTAGGTTTTCAGTACTTTCCACCATTTCCGGTAACATTTGCAAATGCATTTGCGTTATCGCAATAGCTGTTTACCATTGATTGCTCGCTGGCGGTGACCATTGGCTTCTAATCCCATTCTTTTTAAAAAGTTTTTGGAATTGTTCCCAGTGCTCCTACTATTATAGATATTATTTTGATTTTCTTCACCTTCCATATCCCTTTCAGTTCTCTGACCAGTTCTGTGAATTTGCTCCGTTTTCCCTTTTCTTTGATATTCACCCTGTGGTCAGCTGGGACAGCAAAATCTACGATTTGACTGGACTTTTCTTTTTTGTTAATTATTACGACATTCGGTCTTCTTACTTGGATGGGTTTATCCGTTTGTATATCCATGTCCCATAAGATTTTGTGTTTCTCGTTTTCAATTACTGTTACTGGCTTATGTTTGTACCATTTGTCTGCGTTGAGATGCGGTTGTTTGCATAATTCTCAGTGTACTGCCCTCCCCACTTGGTCGTGCCTGTTCTTGTATTCCTTTTGAGTCAGTTTGCTGCATTCGTCTACTATATGGTTTATCGTGTCGTCTCTTTGTTCACAGAGTCTGCATTTGCTGTTTTCTTGTGTTTTGTCGCTCTTTGCTTTAATGTGGCTGGTTCTTATCGAGTTATCTTGTACTGCAGTTATTAGGGATTCAGTTTCTCGGTTTACGTGTCCTTTTCGCATCCATGTCCAGGTGTTTTCGTTATTTTCATCTTTTGTTATTCTTATGGATCTTCCGTGTAGTTGTTTCTCTTCACATTTTTCTTTTCTCGTTTTATCCTTTTTCGCTCTGTTTTCTTTTTTGTTGATTTTTTTTTCAGTATCACTTGCTGCCATAATTACACTTTCGGTATTTTGCATTATGTATTTTTCTAGTCTTTTTTTTGTGTCATTCACACAGCCTTCTATACACACCAGTCCCCTCCCGCTATCTTTTCTTTTCACGTAGAGTTTGTCAACATCGTTCTTTGGGTGTGCATAGCTATGAGTTTCCTTGTCTTTTGATCGAACTGTCTCAGTTCTTTTTTTATCAACACTATAAACGGTCCAGAATATCTTACTAGTGATACTGCCCGCGTGTTTATACCTTTTAATAGGTTTCTGCTATATAATTTGGTTTCCAGCAGTTTTCTTCTTCTTCTTCTTCTTCTTCTTCTTCTTCTCTTCCTTCTTCTTCATATTATTATTATTATTATTATTATTATTATTATTATTATTATTATTATTATAATATGCAACATCTCTTCGGCAACTCATTCAGCTGCGCGAGCTCCACCATATTGCCTCTCCGTCGAACTTTGTTTGCAACACCGAGAGGGTGATCTTGGTAACTGGGCAAACCTAGATCTGATCACCGACCAGTCCTACATCCGGAGAGGCAACTCCAGTTTCGAATTTATAGCTACAGCAGATGCTGCAGTGCACAAGACAAGATGCGGCGGCATCCTTGTCTCGTTAGACAGAAGGTTTCCATTATTATTATTATTATTATTATTATTATTATTATTATTATTATTATTATTATTATTATTCAAAAAAAAAATAGAAAAAGCAAAAGAAGTTTTATGAGTTTGACATAGTTTCAGTGTGGAATTAGTGAATTTATTTCAATCAAAAGTCCAAAAAATAAAGAGCTTCGGCTTTCAATACATCTTTCGCAACAGCTGTTATATATAGCTCTCTCTCGCTCTCTCTCTCTTTCGCTTTTTTTAATCCATGCGACAACCAGTGCAGCTACTTCTGTAAACACACACACACACATGCGTATATTATATCTGTTTATATTGATAAATGCGAACCTTTTAGTCGTGTGTTTACAACAAACTTATTAAAAAATATTTTTGTCCCTCACCTTCATCCCAAACAAAGCACATCGTCACTTGGACATAAATGGATACTATTTAGGACAATGCTTACGGAAGATGAACAAGATATTGGTTTACGTTACATTTAAACTTCTGCATATCTGTAAAATCAGAGAAGCAGAAAAAAGAAAGGGAATTCCAAAGTCTAGCTGTTCGGGAGAAGAAACTATTAGAATAGAAATCTTTCCAGTATTTAGGGACTTCAGGTAATGTGATTTTGTTGCTAAGCGGGGTTGTTGGGAATATATACGTTGAGCGAGCACAAGAGCAACATTCATCAGTGCACATTTCATTAAAATACTTGTAAAACCAGCACAGGGATGCAAAATTGCGGCGATGGGACGGGGGTTAGAGCTTAGTTGACAAAGTGAGACCTGTTAGATTGGAGACTCTTCTTTGGGCCCTTTCCAAGAGGGAGAGACTAGCGGTAGATGCAGCAGCCTAGATGTGACAGCACGAATTCCAATATCTTTCGCCAACAATATCTGCTAAGAGATATTTATTTATAGAAGAGATGCACTATTAATAGGCAGGTGAATAACTGCACAAGGATTCGCAGCGTAACGGATAAAGTAGTGAGCAAAATTCAGTTTTAAGGGGCACTCTCATGAAGATTGAATTTCCAATCCTTAGTACTAAGATTAGAATTGCAGATTACCCAAGACTTCTGAAAGTAAGTTTATTAGTTTTTTATTAATTGATAATGAAATACATTCACCGATGTTTCAGCCGATGTAACCTCCAGCATTCTTTCAAGTGTATCTTTTCGAACTTGGGAATCTTTCTATCATATTCGGAAATCTGCATGGAAATTCATACAGAGCGGTTTAAGGTTCAATCTGCAGTGCGGGCGATACTAAGAATATAATTGCGAATTACTTAAAGCTTCCACCCAGAAGTAGCTGAAGTAGAACGAGAGCATGCTATCGCCATGGTTTAAAAAACAGGTTTCTGTTCGAAATTCTGTGCAGATTCCCGAGTTCAAGAGAAAGATACCTGCATTCAACAGCACACACCTGAAGAAGGCCGGAGTTTACATCAGCTGAAACATGGTGCACATAACACTACAGATGAGGATAGCAGTCCTAAGAATACAAATAATGCAAGTCTAAAGCAAAATAGAACTTGAAATAATTGAACATGCGTTATTTTCATTGATAACTCTTCGCAGTGAAGTATCTATCAAAGCACCTGTTAGTCCACTGTAAGCATTGTGATCCGTGGCAGGTAATTTTTTCATATACAATCATTGCAAAATCCCATTCTCATTACAAGGTATGCTTTTTCCCAATAGCTCGGCAATAACAGTATAACTTTTTATATCTATCTATCTATCTATCTATCTATCTATCTATCTATCTATATATATATATATATATATATAAGTTTTGGTTTCGGTTTCGATTATATCTGAAGGAACTCACATTATATATATATATATATATATATATATATATATATATATATACATATATATATAAAACTCATGAAATTATATATATATATATATATATATATATATATATATTTTATTTCATAGGTTTTTGTTTCGGTTTCGATTCAAGCTGATGTACCCAAGTCATATGGATATATTTTTTTATTGTTGAAACCGAACCTTTATAATATATAAGAATCGATGGAAAATTCACTCTAATAATATATACGAAATATGCATAAATTAAAATATCATATTTAAGCGTATTTTACGATCGGGCTACGCCGGCGTCCCTGCTAGGTTGGATAAATACTTCTGCAGTTTTAACAAAAGGGCTACAATAATATCAGAGCGTCTCCGTTTATGATAAACATCCACAGAATGTCATAACAAATGAAAGAGTCCGCTATAAAATTTTCACAGGTCCCGTTAGTAGTGATAAATTTACCAATGTAAGAGAAAATTCGTTAAAAGACAATTAACTGATCAAGTTTTTTTATGCGTAATGTGTCGATATATATATTTCGCCATTTTATTTTTGTTGTTCTTATGGCGTGGTTCCCAAGTTTCCAGTTTAAAGACATCGTTTTCCGATTTATGGCTCTTTTGTTTATGTTTAAATCCTACTAAGCTGTCGGTCTCAAAGCTTTCACGTCAAGTCGGTTTCGAAAGAAAGAGTTATTTGGTTTCAGGTGTAAATACGCCCCCCACGTATTCTACGATTCCCGACCATAAAAAAATGACGAGGAAGATGTCGGCGGCCAAAGCTAACTCACCTGTCAGCCATTTGACAAATCAACAAGCGTTTCCATATTTGACACCTGTCGTTTGAAATTCACAGTCATTATCCAAAATACATAAAATGACTATCAACTTGCCGTATATACCCGGAGTTGCCCGGGCGTCTGATTTTAATTGTGATTCCTTTGTTGCCCAACCCCTTTTTTTGTCTTTTGGTTATAAAATTAAACTTTTTTTCATAAAGCGAAATATATATATATATATATATATATATATATATATATATATATATATATATATATATATATATATATTTCATGATTTTCTTGGGGTTACAAAGCTTTATAAAGGCAATCATGAAGGGAATGCGTATTCCTTCGGAATTCATTTTATATAAAAAAAAAGACCGAGCAGAAAAGGAAAATGGATAGCGACTAAAAAAATAAAAGTAGGGAAATAGAAAAAAAATCCAAACGAATCAAGTGAGGGCGAAACATGTCAATTGATTCTTTTTGATTTTTTTTTCTATTTCTCTACTTTTATTTTTTAGTCGCTATCCATTTTCCTTTTCTCCTCGTTTTTTTTTAATATAAAATGAATTCCGAAGGAATACGTCTTCCCTTCATGATTGCCTTATATATATATATATATATATATATATATATATATATATATATATATATATATATATATATATATATATATATACCTAATTTACTCACATAAAATTAATATACGAAACGCCGAATATTCAGTGAAGCTTAATCGCCATATCTATTTTATAAATTACTATATACATATACATATATACATACATATATATATATATATATATATATATATATATATATATATATATTCAGAATGTAAGAGATTATATTATTAATAGTATATATATATATATATATATATATATATATATCAATTTTTCTATTCTATGTTTATTGTTATAGAACAAATTCTGTATTTATTATTATATTGTACCGAATATATACAGGAGCGATTTCAAAAGTTAAAAACAAATGACTTCGATGCTTTAGCTGGAATCGAAACTAAAACATGCGTTGTTCAGCATTTCATCTATCGTCGTTATCCACTAAGCCATCACCAGACAGTTAAAAAGGCTAAAAATTAAGCGACTTCAAGCTAAAAATTCATGCTCGAAATTAGTCGATTTACTCCTACGAGAATGTGGCGAAAATTTTGGGAACGAAGATTTACCTCTTAAATGGCATCGGTGTGCGTTTTGCCGACGCAGCGTCATGATGCTGAAAAGGGTCCAAGATTGCGCCTGCAAGTAGTCATATATATATATATATATATATATATATATATATATATATATATATATAAATTACAATAAGTTTACCAAGGTAATCAAAATGGTAAACTTAAAATATATTATAAATATTACTTGATTCCTCCGGCCTTGGCAGGCGTGTTTTAAATATTCTCTCCAGTGCTTTTTCTGCGCACATTTGAACTTTTCTTTTAATTACTTGGAATTGATTCCATTTGTGATTTTTTCCAAGGAATTCTGCGTTTTGGATCATTTTGGACCATTTGGAACTTACCTGTTTGATTGGAAATTTTTAATTCTACCGTGTTTGGATTTTCCCATTCTTGGATTTTTTACCCTTCACCGGACTATCCATTCATGTGAAATCTTTTTATCATTTTTCTTTTACCTCCTACTCCTCTAACCTCACTCTTTTTTAACCAAGTAAGATCTGTGACTTACTTTTAGTTTCATTAAATACTTTTACATGCAAAATCCGATCCCGCATTTTGCTAATTCCTGCCCTCTGATGAGAAGGAGAGTATTTCTTCGAAACTCCGCGGATTAAGGACTATCCACTTATCTTGTGCTCCCTTTTTAAAATTAAATATGTTTGTAACTCTTTTTCAAGATGTCTTTTAACATGTTTTATTAATCATTTGTTCATATATATATATATATATATATATATATATATATATATATATATATATATATATATATACGTAGTTTTTTGTTGTTGATTTTTTAAACGATATTGCGATATTGAGGTTAGCGTCTACACCTTGAAGATCGGATTTTTTCTTTAGAAATTGCCCATTTTTATTTTGGACGTAAACTAATAATATTCTTATTTCTTTCTTTATTTATTTTTAAAATAGTAATCTAGTACATGCATATACGTAGATTACTGTTTTAAAATATATATATATATATATATATATATATATATATATATATATATAAGATGACGTAACTATTACATAAGACAATTGCTAACAACTTCCGGAATTTTTCGGAATTTTGTAATCATTCCGATATCCCTTAAATTTTCTTTTAAAGTTGATTAGTTATTCTCCTGATGAATCAGGGCAGAATAGATTCAAATTGACATAATAGTTATGTTGATGATTATGTGCTACGAAACAGACGTTGTCAAAAATTTTATATTTTAACATGCTAAAAGAACTATACGGTAGGATGGACAACATCGTGGAATTTGGAATATAGACACTTTGTCATTTATAAACTTTTGTCATTTATATATATATATATATATATATATATATATATATATATATATATATATATATATACAAACAGGCCGTGTGTTAGAACGTTTTCATCCTAAATTCTACGCAGATATGCACAATGTAGAAACTATATATAAAAAATTTAATTTACTTATGAAATGAGACTAATAATCTAATAAGGCATCATAAAATAAACAATTAATTAATAAATGCTCGTTTTCCAAAGAAATATGCAAATTAGTTAACTTTCATGAAATCGCTCTCATATGACCGAGTATATTAAAAAGTTCAATTTAATAATTTTTTAAATAGAAAAAGCGAGCTTTTAATATCAATGTAAAAGCAAGAAAAACTCAACTTCGTAGTTTCATAGAATATATATATATATATATATATGTATATATATATATATATATATATATATATTCAGGAAATTTATTACTGTGAGTCCAGAATGAGTTTACAAATTGTTTCAGCTAGAGGAAAATCCTCAAAGAGAGGAAAAATCCAACTAGCATCATCAGAATTCATAGATGGACTAATTTTGATGATGCTAGTTGGATTTTTCCTCTCTTTGAGGATTTTCCTCTAGCTGAAACAATTTGTAAACTCATTCTGGACTCACAGTAATAAATTTCCTATATACTGCTCTGACTACACATTGAGCACTCTAGTCCGGTTTTTTCACCACTGGTAAATAAATATATATATATATTTATATATGTATATATATATATATAATATGAGATATGTATATATAATCTAAGAGAGACATATATAATCTGAGATATATATATATAATCTGATATATATATATATATATATATATATACATATATATATATATATATATATATATATATATATATATATATATATATTATAACGTTCAGATAGCGGTCCACCCGTTGGAACGACAAAGACCATATAATAATCTTAGCGGTGACGGATGGCTCGCTCTGGAACGATGTTTTATGTGAAGCTAGTTGTCGCAGAGCCAGTCTCACTCTCTCGTCCCAGCTAGTCTGATCCTGCGGCACGTCAGGGTCGAGACAACTGCTAGAAGTGTCGATGTTGTCCTACATACAGCGCCCAGTACTTATAAAATACACACCCATCTGGTATTAACCTAGCTCAACGTTGCTTAGCTTCGGTCTTCTAACAAGAACCCGTGTGCCAACGTGATTCTATAATCTTTTAACGTTTAGGTACAATACTGAATAAGGTACTGTCGTTTGGCGAGGGATTTTGTAATTACGAAAATCACTAGATATTATAGGCGTGGACGCTTGTACTGTACTACTACTACTACTACTACTACTACTACTACTACTACTCATTGATTAAGTGTCAGATGAGTGCAATCGCTTGAGGGGGGAGTTAATTATTACAGGATATTGATTAGAGTTTCGTATGTATCGGAGTCATTATTAATCACGCCAAGAAGTTTCTTTTGTAAAGTCAAAGCTGTACACAAAGAAAGAAAACTGGGCGATTGGTCCTCACAACGAAATGCTATCCTTGCGCGTAGGTTGGCGGTGCGAAAAAATTGAAAAAGTAATCAAATCGAATAATGTGTTCCGGAAGAATGAATATATATATATATATATATATATATATATATATATATATATATATATATATATATATATATATATATATATATATATATATATCGTTCATCCCCATATGATTGCTCTTGCCCCCGTCTCTTTTTTACATTTTATCATTAAGGAAAACAAATTACTAAAAAATAAATCCCTCCATTCCAATTTTGATGAGTGAGGGCGAAATATGTCAATTTACTCCTTTTGATTTTTTTTCTATTTCCCTACTTTTATTTTTTAGTCGCTATCCATTTTCCTTTTCTCCCCGGTCTTTTTTTTTAATATAAAATGAATTCCGAAGGAATACGTCTTCCCTTCATGATTGTCTTAATAAAGTTTTGTACCCCCAAGGAAATCATGATATATATATATATATATATATATATATATATATATATATATATATATATATATATATAAAGGCTTTAATAATCGTAAGGAAATCGAATGGTAATGGTAAGTCGACACAACGCTTAAATCGTGTTCAAACTCAATATAACAGAGCACGGACGCGCGTATGGCAGCCGTATGCAAGTAACTGAGCCGTGTGGCAAATGACGTCACAGCAAAGACAAAGGAGAAATATTATAAAAAGAAGAGCTTGTGGCCAGACTGATGGGTTACACGAGGGTCTATTCGTGGTGAAATAGCGAATCGTTTAACGCAATTGCAATGAACTTTTAACCAATGAAGCATCGTGATATTCTCAATCACGATAGGCAAAGCGTGTTTTTCTTAATGGAAATCGCACCAGACAATGCACGAAGCCACTT
>NC_136486.1:28672633-28802633 GCF_053919585.1 Euprymna scolopes
ATTGTCTGGGCTGATTATTTTATTATAAACACACCGATACGTTAACTCACATTTCACCATTTTTCGTTATTCTTGGATATCTTACTAATTTCAACAATACTTTTTATAATGTAAACCATCGTCATCGCCCTCTCTTACTAAAGCATAACTTTGATATACTGTCTGGGCCGATTATTTCATAAAAAGCACAACTATTTATTAATTTACAATAAATCATTTTTCAAAATTCTCGGATATGTTACTAATTTCGACAATCACTTTATATATTTTTTGCTCACATTAATAACCCCACACTACTAAAATAATAACTTTGATATATTGTGTGGTCTGATTATTTCATTGCAAACACACTAATTCATTAAATCACATATTATCATTTTTCATAATTCTTGGATATGTTCCTAATGTCGACAATAATTTCTCATAAATTTAACACACCTTATAGCCTTCTCCTTACTAAAATAATAACTTTGATATATTTGCTGGGCTGCTTATTTCATTATAAACACATAATCAAATAACTCACATTTCATCATTTTTCATAATTCTTGGATAATGTACTAATTTCGGCAATCATTATTTATAATTAAAAGCCCACATTATGCCCCCTCCTACTATTATAAGAACTTTGATACATTGTCTGGGTTTATTATTATATTACAAACACACCAATCAAATAACTGACATTTCATCATTTTTCATAATTCTTTGATATGTTAGTAATTTCGACAATAATTTGCATAACTTAAACCCACTATGTCGCTCCCCCTTACTTAAAATAATAACTGTGATATATTGCCTGGGATGATTATTTAATTACAAACACATCAATAAATTCCGGGTATTCTCATAGTATATATGTTCCACCTATCTTATCCAATCCCGGGTGACGCCGCATATTCTGCTCGTATATATTTTTCACCTATCTAATTCGATCCTGGGCGATGCTGGGTATTCTGCTACTATGCTTTCCACTTATCTCATTCAATACTGGGCGACGCTTTCTGCTAGTATATATTTGCGCTTATCACATTCAATCCCGGGTCTGACTTCATGTCCGTCACCCCACCGCTAAAAATATACATGAAATAATGTAATGCCTAAATAGTAAACTGTTTCAGCCATTTCCGGGACTACTTCATATCCCGCACCCAACTGTTAAAAATATACATGAAATAAAGTAATGTTTAAATTGTAAACGGTTTAAGTAATTTCTGAGACTGACTTTATATCCCCCACCCCACTGTTTAAAATATACTTGAAATAAAGTAATGTTTAAATCATAAACTATTTCAGCAGCTTTTCGCAATTAATACATAAAAACATTAACACGTTTAGCGATTAGGCAACCATTGCTTCAACATGAATTTCTGAGTGTAGTATCAGTTTCAACATTCCAGTGACTCAAATCCCCCTTTTTTAGTCTTGGTTAATGGAGGAGAAATCCTTCATTACTGATATAATTTTTATTTTCGTTATTTTGGGAGCTGTTCCCCCCATGTTTTTTTTTACTGACATTCTAATCTGAAAAATAAAATAAATAAATGGATTATAACTGAAGGAAACTGTTTTAGGCTATCTTCCAGTTTCATGCGGAAAAAAATAAGTGCTAGTTATAACAAATAATGAAAAACTTTGTAGAGTGTAATTAGATGTATTGAAGATAGAGGACCAAACCAAATCAGAGGCATAGTAGTGTTTAGTTTATACAGTTTTAGCAGATTTTAGCTCCTCCTTCGATAACATGAATTTACCCATAAAGAGATTCATTCTTGCTGTAGGTGTGCCATTTTAAACGAGTGTTTAGTGTTTAGAGTTTGAAAAACCAGTGCTTGTGCATCTATGTTATTATGCTATTTTAAGAGTATTTTCAAGTTAAATTTAATTTTTACGAAATTTTTGTTTATTAAATTTTTAAGTGAAAGTACAGAATAGTTACAATACAATCTCCTTCCCATATTAAGAATGACTTTCTAAATAACAAAGTTATTTTAGCACAATAACATAGATGCACAAATAACGAAAAACCTTTAAGGGAGTTTCCTTATTTACTCGTATTAATCTTTGTGGGTTATCTGATTTTAAAATTATATTTTTAGAAGAAAAACACTGCTTAATAACAATTATTCCCTAAAAATAAAAGAAATTAAAATTTGACACTAATTTTCTGCAAGGTATTTTTATTAGTAGAAAAACTTGAAAGTTTATGTGATTATGTTTCGTAAAGAATGTGTAGAATAAAAAGTATTGTATGGAATATTTTTTTTTAAATATAAAACTGGAGTATTACCATATTTTAATAAAAAATTCAAATAGAATTTGATGTGAAATATTAGGTTGGTGCAAAAATAATGCTTTTGACGTTCAAATGAACGTCAAAAAATGACATTGTTTATGGGCCAACCTAATAGAAAAACAAATTAAAAAGATAAAACAAATATGTTTAAATTCACTGCAGACACTTGAAATATAATAACATATATTTTAGACAAGTCTTTTCCGTTTTTCCTTTCGAAATAATTAAGCCTAAATCGTAATGTTTTCAAATTAAATAATAAACAAACGTTAATTTTCAATATCAATAACGAGCGTGTTTTGCGACGGTTAAATCTAAAATGTTTCCACCAAAAAAATGTTCCTGAAATGAAAAAGCGAACTTCGTTATTATTTAAAAAACATAATTTTGTCTTTACACTTAATATTTATTTTATTAATTCATTATCCTCACTCATTTTATTTAAAAATGTAGTTTAAAACATATTCTAAATAATGACTCCATTTTTTTTAATCGTACGGATTATTTTGATGACGGGATGTTCTTGACAAGTCATTGAAAAACTTTTAATCGCTTCAATTTTTCAACTTTTAAAGTCATTTCCTCAAGCAAAGATAACGATTTTGATAAAAATATTTCATTTAGGTCTTTTCTATATCAACCCCCATATCATCACCATTGCCTCATCGGGGTTCCAAAATCGACCCGCCCTAATGCACAGCATGATAACGGACGGAGCGATAAGCGCAATAATATAATGATATTTCTATATATAAACGGTATAAATGCTATTTAATATATTTCTATATATATATATATATATATATATATATATATATATATATATAAACGTTAATGTGTTTATATGTATATGTCTATATATAAACGTTATAAATGTTATTTAATGTTTATATATATATATTTTTGTATATGTCTATATATAAACGTTATAAATGTTATTTAATGTTTATATATATATTTTTTTTACATAGGCGTCACCACTTATCAAGGCCGCGAGGCCACTCAAGGATAAGGGTTAAAGAGTGTACAGTAGTCAAAAGGACAATATAGTAATCGATAGTAATGGAAGTTCGGTAAATTTGTTAACTTAAGTGTAACGGCCCATCAGAAACTTGTTTACGTTGGATACGAAGACAACCATATTATAGACAGCTGGAAAGCAGGAAAACGGAAGACAATTCCACAGGCGTGCAGTTCTAAGAAAAAAGCTTTGTTCATGGAATCTACGTTTAGGTTTAGGCACAGATAAAGAGTTGGGGGAATTATTGATAGTGTGTTCAGCTAGACGAGTGTTTCTTGGGAAAGTTTGGCGAAGGGGCACCATAGACTGAAGCTCAGTTGAACACTTTCCATGAAAATAACGATAAAGCAGAGACAAACTCGCAACATCTCTTCTGTGAGAAAGAGGTTGCAGCAAAGAGAAAAGGACATCTCACACGAGGCCACGAAGTCTATTTTGAACTTTATCAAGGCAGGACAAGTCCTTTCTAGCAGCTCCTGCCCAGATGTGGCAACAGTATTCCATCCTTGGACGTATCTGGCTCTTATAAAGATAGAGAATTGCATCAGCAGTGAGATATCTACTGGATCGATAGAAGGATCCGACCATTTTTCCAGCGGCCTTGGCAACAGATTTGATTTACGAATTCCATTTAAGATCAGGAGTAAAGGTCAAGCCCAGAAGCTTGTCAAAACTTGAGGCCTCCCCAAGACGAGAGCCATTCATTTTAATTGATGCCAGATGGGGATCAGAACGTTGATGGTGTAAATATAGAAGCTTAGTTTTAGATGCATTAAAAGTAACCAGCCACTCCTTTCTCCATTGTATAACGTGATCAAGATCAGAGGAGAGAGAATCGGAGAGAACCTGGTCGTTTACTGTCTTAGATGTGCTACCATAGATGGTAGTGTCATCAGCAAAAATGTCTACAAGTGATGTAAGGATGTGGTTTGGAAGATAATTCATGTATTTGTAAGATCAATAAGATATAAACGTTAATGTATTTATATGTATATGTTAAACAAGTCGTGTTATCCCTTAATCTCTGAGAATATGCTGCCAATCATTTTTCAAACGGAACGCAAGAATTCGTACTTGACGACTATGTAGACTGTAGCTTTACCTTCTTTCTTACAAGAAACGTTAGTTTATTGCTAGTCACATCGGAATATCGATGAGGCTGCTGAGGCATTTTTGTAGATCACAGTGCACTTCCTTTTACTGCGATAGCTTTTTTCAAAATCAACTTAGCATTGCATCTAATCGTCTGGTGTGGGCGTAAATAAATACAATGTTACCTTGGATTCTTTTCACTAGTGATTATTGGTAAAGTTGCATATTGGTGTATCCTTGTTGACGAGAATAAAACCGGTGATCATTTGCCAAACAATGACGCTGACGATTAGCGTCAACACGATAGCAACGAGGAAGATGAATGGGCGGTGGACAATGGCTGACATAATTATCAGCTTTGTAATAAATGCGTTTCTGTGCAGTTGTGTAACGCAAGCAATTGAAAAATTCATAGATTCAGAATGACAAAGCTGTGTTGTTTTTTTATGGCTTCAAAAGGTCAAAAAAGAAAACTACGTGCCCCGGGCAAAATTCCTCTCATGATTACTACTATAATAAAGGGAATAGTGTACCAAGGCTCCACATCAGTGCGTACTTGCATCAATCCCCGCACACAAACATACATGCATACACACATACATTCATACATACATACATACATACATACATACATACATACATGCACACACACATGCATACACATATACATGCACACATATATACATGCACACAAACATACATGCATACACATATACATGCACACAAACATACACGCATACACATACATTCCTAAGCTAATACATGCACACACGCATACATGCATGCACATATACATGCACACATGATGATGGTGATTGCAACGTCTATTCAGATGAGTGCCACACCTTCAGACATTTAAAACCATGAGCCCAAATGCCTGAGGAAGTATCTATACAAATATGATGTCTTAGCTTTGTACGACAGCTAAGTCTCTCTCTCGGTTCAAAATGTTGAGATCCAGCAACAAGCAAGAGCAGGATAGCCAGCAACAAATTAAACTGCAGACCAGCTTAATGCGGGTAATGGTCTTCCGCTTTATGTTTTTTTAAATCAGAGATTTGCTTCTCCTAGAAAGGTTGCCTTCACCACGGCTTACGGGAGCCCTCTCCACCCCAATACACATATACACACAAATATACACGGTGCGAGTTGGCCGTTGACCCAGAAAAAGAGTTCATTCGCCCTTTATATACATATATACACACATACATTCATACACACATACATGCATACACGCATACATGTACACATGATGATTGCAACGTCTTGTCAGACGAGTGCCACTCCCTCAGACATTTTAAGTCCATGAGGTCAAAAATGACTTTTTTTTTGTCCAACCGATGAATTTACACACGCAAGCAGGCATGGCATTAAAGACGACCATTAAGATCAATTATTACATGCTTCCAGCATTTCAAGCCTCTACACATCACAACTTTTCCATCGCCACAGGACCATTTTTTATAGACAAAGGCCTTAGGGAGTATCTATACACAGATGATATTACAGAGTCTTTGCTTTGTATGACAGCTAAGTCTCTTTCTCTCGGTTCAAAATGTTGAGATCCAGCAATAAGCAAGAACAAGATAGCTAGCAAAAAGTTAAACTGCAGACCAGCTTAATGCGGGTACTGGTCTCCCGCGTTATGTTTTTTTTAAATCAGAGATTTGCTTCTCCTAGAAAGGTTGCCTTCACTATGGCTTATGGGAGCCCTTTCCACACCAACACACATATACATACACACAAACATACACGGTACTAGTTGGCCGTTGACCCCGAAAAAGGGTTCTTTCATCCTTTGAAAGGTCTTCTTTTTAATCCTTCAGGGAGACTAGCCACCCTCCTCACCAAACAAGTCTGGTGGGGGAACCAGTTTAGTCGCTGGTGATCTGACAATGAGGCAGGTAGTACTGGGTTACATGGCGCCAGTAGCATATGACATGACCTGACGCAATACACATATATACATGCATACACACATATATTCATATATATACACACATACATTTATACGCACATACATGCATACAAACATACATGCATACGCACATACATTAATACACACATATATGCATACACACATACATGCACACATGTACACACACACGCACATTCATGCATACACACATACATGCACATACATGCACATATATATATACACACTTACATATACGCACACATATACACATATATATTTTACAAAGAAGTCCCTACTTATCAAGGCCCGGGAACCACTCGAGGATAAGGGTTAATGAATGTACGATAGTGAATGGAAAAATATTGTAGTAATCGTTAGTAGTGGAAATTTGGTAAATTGGATTACTTAATAGGAACAGCTCATCCAGAACTTGTTTACGTTAGACTTGAAGACGATCATATTGTAAACGAAAAAGAGTTACACAGGCGTGCCGTTCTTACTAAGAAACTTTGTTCATGGAATCTATCGTTAGGTTTAGGCACACATGAAGATTAGTGGAGGGCGTCCCAAAAATGTACTCACACTTCAAATGAGAATAAAAGGTTGATTTATGGACATAGAATGAAATAGAATTGCTTCGAATACAGAAGACAAAGGCAATTGAAAAATCATGTTCGCAGATGTTTAAGTTAAGTTAAATTAATAATCATTATTGTCCAGGAAACACTGACAACATGCACTGAAGGCTTCTAAAAATTTATGAAACTGATCCTTACAGAACATGTTTGAGGCACCATATATCTATATCGATATAGCATTGGCATAAAGAGTCCCTCTATCCCCAACTATATTTTGTATTCCCTTAATGGATAAATGAACCAATGACTTCATTTCCCATTCTTATTGTTCTCATATATATATATATATATATATATATATATATATATATATATATATATATATATATATATATATATATATATATATGTATGTATATATATATAAGAGCAGCCCCTCTGTTGAGCAGTAGACAACGAAACACGTGTCAGTGAATAATTATATTTTAAAAATAATACATACGCCGCTCCCCATTTTGGGGAACCAAACTGGTCAAAGGGATAATTATTCCCAATTCGTATTTAGGTAAAAATGCGCTTCCATATAAATAATTGAATTCATTCAATAAGTATCGCTAACAAAAGCAAAGAAACAACATCTACGTAAAAATGCGGTAAACTAGCAGTCCTGTGAGATAGCTCAGTGGAAGAGGTGTAGGCTTCCTATCATGGGGTCCCGATTTCGAATCTCGCTACATGCAGCCACTCTGATGAGTCGGATACGACGAAATACGTGTGAGTGGATAATTAATTTATAAAAATAATATATATATATATATATGTATGTATATATAGAAATAGAGAAAAAATATATAGAGAAAATATAGATATATATTATTTCATGTATCCACATAAAATTTTATAAGGGGAAATAACATTGTATAAGTCGGTATAAGTATAATTCAATATTTACTTAAACAGGGCTTAATAGGTAAATAACGCAATGTAGTAATTTATGAAAATATATAGCAATTAAGCCATGTAGAACATTCAAAGGTTTATCCTCGTATGGAATCATTTTAGGCTATCGATTCCCTATAAGGTTGAAACGCGGAAAATACTGTGTAACTTAATTGCTGTATACTTTCATATATATATATATATATATATATATATATATATATATATATATATAAAGCTGAATGCCTATGTTGTGTGTGTGTGCGTGTGTCTGGTCACGAATAGGCTCCTATATGGTTGACTATTTAAAAAAAAAAAACTGATTACATATAATGATAGAACATGTATCGAGACAGAGGAATGGATATGTTTGATCTGGCAGAACGGTGGTTCATTAAAAATGTGGGGTCTGCGTTCGCGCCTGGTTCACAAAGTATGGAAATAAAAAAAATTAAAAAATTAAAAAAAATCGTTTACAAGTGTTTTTGATATAGATGTACAAAAGAATATTTTGATGAGTATGTTTTACCTTAAATAGGGATGGTATAATAAAATTGTGGGGTCTGCGTTCGCGCCTGGCCTCCATAGAATCGAAATAGGCACACACTTTTATAAAGACTTTTCATATCTATCTGCGCAAGTATACTTTGATAATTATGTTTCAGTTTGAAGAAATATGGTATAATAAAATTATGGGGTGTTGGTTCGCACCTAACCTCCATAGAATGGAAATATATCACAAAGTTTAACAAGGTTTTTTTAATAGTGATCCACAGAATATTGTGATAAGTGTTTCAGTGTGAACAGGTATGGTATAATAAATTATGGAGTTTATCTATTTTATTTTTACTTTCATCATATTTTGCTTTGGTTTTGATACCCTCAAATTACACCCAAATTTACAACCCTTCCCTTTCATAACCTATCATACTTTCATAAATCAGAGTCCATTTTATGTAGGCTGTTTTTAACCCAGTCAACGACGGGTACTTTTGCTAGTATATATATATATATATATATATATATATATATATATATATATATATATATAGGTTGTCAGAATGCGATAAAATGAAATCAAATAAAGTGCTCGATCGCGAATATGAGAGCTAAAATAAAAATATTTATTTAAAAACAATATATACTTATTCCAAAAACGAACCAGCGGTTTCATTGTGTCATAATCAGCCACAGAAATTGGTTGATGGGCAGAAATCAGAAACCCACAGTATTAATGCTGGTGTCCCTGAAGGGTCCATCCTGGGCCCAACTCTCTTCCTGATCTACATCAATGATCTCCCAAAACACATACTTTAATACTTGGTAGACATCTATGCTGATAACATGACTATCCATGGCAACACATCAAAGGCCGTAAATGACAAAGTTCTCTCTGATTCTCTCTCCTCTGATCTTGAGCGCGTGGTACAATGGGGGAAGAAGTGGCTGGTTACTTTTAATGCATCTAAAACCAAGCTTCTATCTTAACATCATCAACGCTCTGATCCCCGTCTGACATCAATTGAAATGAATCGCTCTCGTCTTGGGGAGGCTCTATGTTTTGACAAGCTTCTGGATTTGATCTTTACTCCTGATCTGAAATGGAATACGTACATCAAGTCTGTTGCCAAGGTCGATGAAAAAATGGTTGGATCCTTCTACCTCTTCAGTAGATATATCACTGTTGATGCAATTCTCTATCTACATAAACGCCAAGTACGTCCAAGGATGGAGTACTGCTGCCACATCCGGGCAGGAGCTGCTAAAAACAGCATATCCTGCCTTAGCAGAATACAAAATAGACTTCGTGGCATTGTGGGGGACGCCCTTTTCTCTTCCATGCAACCTCTCTCCCACATAAGAGACGTTGCGAGCCTGTCGTTATTTTATCGTTATCTCCATGGCAAGTGCTCGTCTGAGCTCCAATCTCTGGTCCCCCATCGCCAATCTTTCACGAAAAACACCCGTCTAGCTGAAACCACTGCCAGTAATTTTCGCCACTCTTTATCTGTGCCTAAATCAAAACGTGGATTCCATGAACAAAGCTTCTTTCTTAGAAGTGCACGCCTGTGGAACTCTCTTCTGTTTGTCTGTTTCCCACCTGACTACAACTTGGATGTCTTCAAGTCCAACATAAACAAGTTTCTGATGAACCGCCGCCTTCAGTAAGACACTTTATTAGCTCTCCATTACTAGCGATTACTACGATATTATCCCATTGATTATTCTACACGCAATAACCCTTATCCTTGAGTGGCCTCCAGGCATTGATAAGTGGTGACTTCCTTGTAAAAAAAAAGAAAAAACAAGAAAGCTGTTCAAACACAATGAAACCGCTGGTTCGTCCTTGAAACATGTATGTATAGTTTTTAAATAAATATTTGTGTGTGTGTGTGTTTATATATATATATATATATATATATATATATATATATATATATATATATATAAATGAGGAAGTGATAAGTAGTATAATTGGTTCATTCACACCCTGTAAAACAACAGTTTTGACAATTACAGGAACTATATTTTGTAGATAAAATGAGAATGACACTAGTAAGGAAAGCGTTTTTAATAACATGAATAGGTTAACCTAATTAATCCGGAGAGAAAAAAAACAAAGCAAAAAAAAAAACAAAAAAACAAACTAGCTGTGATATCCGGAATATTTTTGTAATTGTTTTTTTTTATGATGAATACCGTTGAAGGGTCATGATTTAATATGGTGTTTTGTTTTTAAATCTCAGAAACAATATTGTATGGGAAACAACCGATTTCTCCATATAATAACATTAGAACTTTTGTGAATTCGTAAAAGCAAATTGATTCAGCAATTGCAGGAGAATAAATGGACTTTCTGGCAACATAATTTTCCACCAAAGGAATTCTTTTCATATAGTCTGAAGGTTGAAAACCTCTAAGAATATATATATATATATATATATATATATATATATATATATATATATATATATATATATATATACAGGGTGACCCCCCCTCAAACGGGCCCAAACTAATTAGGCCCCGTTTCCTAGTGTTTTGTCCGAATGAAATGAAACTTTGGTCATAACTAGTTTATTATATTCAAAACATTACATCAAAACACTATGGTCTTTGACCTTTTTTTTTTCTCCCTTCTACATATATGTTCTAGATGGCCTCCATTTAGCTTTTGCTTTTTTTTTTGGTCACCCTGTATATATATATATATATATATATATATATATATATATATATATATATATATATGTGTGTGTGTGTGTGTGTGTGTGTGTGTGTGTGCTTATATATGCATCATAAACTTATGATGCCAATACATACCCATACGTATATAAACAAATACACATACACATATATATTTTATATATATGTATATAAATACACACACACACACACACACACACACACACACACACACACATATATAGGAAGCTACAGACAGCCAAAAAAACGGCGGGATAGCTGAAACAATAATGTAACTTAACAGAAAGATACGGCAATATAAAATAAAACGTATATATATATATATATATATATATATATATATATATATATATATATATATATATTAGAATTATATATATCAGAATTATGATAAAGATCAATTCGGAAGTGGCTTTGCTCGTCTCAAGCCGAGGTATGTGAAATTTCACAAAGGGTTTCCACCCTCTCCTTGCCTCATTTGCATGAAAACAATTTTAATTAAATATAGCCCACATCATCTACCCTTACACCTAGCAGCTTTGTTCCAAACCTTATAACGATCAGTAAATTAGTATATGAGTGAATTCTGTACATACAGATCTATAGACATAAATACATACCTAATTATGTAAATAGAAATAAATACGTACATATGTACATACATATTTACGTACATAAGTATACACATATGTAAGTACATGCATACATACGTACGTACATATATACGTACGTATATCCATATTTACATATTAAAGGCTCTCTGTTTCCTTAACTAGCGAAGATCCAATTAAGTAGACATGGATTCCAAATGATATTTTGATTAAATGCATAAAACATTCCTACAAACCTGATTTTTTGTAGCTTTTAGTGTCCGCTGGCAGACAAAATGTATAAAGAAAAAAAGCTACATTTTTTAATTATATGCTGGCATTCTCGTAAAGTCCCGAGATCTCTTATTACCTCGTATGCAAATAAGATGCTGGCTTGAATAAAAAGCCCGATTTTCAGAGACTGAATTGATTCCGATTTTGGAGTAACGAGCGTTGACGTCAGTGTATCGAATTTAACCTCTTAAATTGTTAATAGACAGGGAAGGATAGTCAACAATTTAACCACAGCTATAATATGAAACTCATTTTGATAAGTGACGTCATCGCTAAGACTACTACTACTACTACTACTTCTATCGTTTTTTGTTTTGAGGTTGGTTTTAGTCGTCATTAATCTGATTAATCTTATCTGTTTGTAACGCATCAAAAAGTGATTAGCTTATATTATTCCGCAAATGATCTTGAATCTATCTACTAGTGATGGGACGATTCAAACATTTTCCCGATTCTGGTACAATTATTGATTCTTTAAAAATCTCTAAATATTTGACTATAAAGTTGTTATTTTTTACCGATTACTGTAAAAACACATGTTAACTATGCACATATTTTCTCAAACGTAAAAAAAAAAAACTAATAGGAAGTGGGATCTTTACATTTTAGTTTTACTGGTAGCTTAAATTCAATAAGGATTCATTATTTTATTATTACTATCTGCAGTAGAAGATTTTTTTTTAAACAAAATCAAATAAAACAATGATCATTAAAGGAATCGCTTTTGGCATCGGAAAATAGGCACAATTTTTTCCGATTTCGATAGCGATTCCGATACCCCCAAAAGTTCCGTTTTTTTTTCGATTCCGTTTCCTATTAATCGTCTCAACACTAGTATATACGCTATTTGTTGTCGCCTCGGTCACAGAGCAACGAACGTGTCCAGTCAAACACCTACTCCGTCAAAGTAACAGACGGCGGCGAGAAGGACGCGTTATGCAATTGTTCGCATCCTGGTGTGAAATGGCTGCAAAGCAGGCACCAACAGTGACAAATGGCGCCCATGAGGATGACAAGAAAGATCTAAAAACATGAATCAATCATAAAAAAAAATCTGGTCAGATCAAAGGAGGTAAAGCAGAGGATGGAAGTCAGTCAATTAATTATGGAATATTTATTTTCATTCTCTTTGTTTTATATTTATTATTTCCGATGAGCTGCGGGGCATCACAGGAGCGGAAGTATGTTGACAAGTAAAATTAGTAAAGGGACGTAATTCATAATTTTGAGGCAGCTGTCCTGCTTTGTAATAGCTGGTAAAAGTCTGACTCCTATAAACCAAGGCGCGATTGAAAAAAATACAGTAATGCTGATTACAGAGCCAAGAAATTGCGATATCATAGAAAGAGCACAGCTCGCTTGTCGAGATCTATCAAATTATAAGGGGAGGTAATTAGGCGGAATAGATTTACATATTACCCACTCGTAGACCTATCGTAGGATTATTATTATTATTATGTTTTGTCGGAATTATCTTACTGGCGAGTAAGGGAGAAGGAGGTGAAAAGACGTTTATAACAAAATGGCGTCGTTGCTTACACGCAATCTCATCTTGTAACGGTAACAGACTTTAGAAGCAACAGTAACGTAGACGAATTTAACGCACATGTATTCTGTCTGAACGCCCCCCCCCCCAAAAAAAAAACTGACGACTTTTCGTTCCGCGACATCTGACGAGACTTGAGAGTGTCTAGATAGCATATCGAATCCAGGCACCCGGTTTCGGATAACAGGAAAATGGTTTAGCGTCGTCCACAGATAGGAGAGTTCTTTTACTTCCCCCCAACCTGCCCTCAGTAACTAGAACACTTCCAAGTTATTAGGTTGGTGCAAAAATAATGTTGTTTTTTGACGTTCAATTATATATATATAAACGACATTATTTTTGCACCAGCCTAATATAAGGGTTTCGCTATCTCTGATTAGACCAAATTGCGCATTGACGTGAGCATTCTCATGACCGTTTTCTGGATCTTACTACATTCATGTTTGTTTATGGCAAATTGGAAGCATGTGTTTCGTAAGATTGCTGTAGAAGTATCAATCGGTTTACTCTGTCTGCTTTTTTTAACCCGAACTTTCCTTTCCTCGATCTATTGTCTTTACCACGGCTGTAGAAACTCCATCTACCCTGCACTTGGCCTTAGCAAGTGGTGATTCATCTGTATAAAACAACACCACCCACATCTGCTTCTAAACCAACGCAACGTTTGAGTTTCGTAAGTTCACAAACTGGTCACAAACTCGGATCGGCGGTATGGAGACTTCAAATTGCTGAAAAGAGGTTCGTCGTTATTCGTTTCATCTATTTGATTTCAGTATTTGATTCTTTGTCTTCGTTTGCCTCAGCGTAGGGAGAACAGGATTTAACGCCCCCGCAAAAAAAACAAAACAAAAACAAAAAAACGAAAAAAAACTGATCACTCAACAAGAAAGATTTTTTGCATCTTTGTAAGTGTTATACCACGATGAATGGGAAGAACACCTCATGCAGATGAGTGCAATCCATTAAACGTACTTTCGCCTTTTTAACTCTTCGCTGCAGTGAAAAGTTTCTGCAGCGATACACGTCAATTGTATAAACGACTTGTATGTTTCAGATTTTGTTGATGCTACCGAAGATTTTACTACAAGATTCGTTGGGTTTGGTTTAATTTGGTTGTTATCTTTTACGGCATATAAATTTTTTTCGAGTTATTTAATGCCTAATTCGATCATTTTGGTAAAAAAATCATGCTTCAAGTTCTTAATATCGTCAAATATTTATTCATTAGATTTGGTTTGGTTGTTTTGTTTATGTCATGTCAATTCTTATATAAAGCCTAATCTGATTATTTTGGTAAAAGTTTTTATGCTTATTGTCTTTATATCTTTAGATATTTATTCATGGGGTATAGTTTGGTTTGGTAAATGGAAATTGTTGTTTTGTTTTTTGGTTTTGTAGGACACAACTGAGCTTTGCAAAAAAAAACAAAAAAACAACAAAACACACACAAACACAAACAAAACAAAACAAAACAAAACAAACAAACAAAACAAAACAAAAACGAAAAAAACAAAAACAAAAACAAAAAAATAACATCAATGTTTGCTTCATTTTTGGCCAGGAATCCAGTATTTTCAAACAATTCGATCAGATAACACCATCATATTCACATGAAGTTTATAAAAAGCTATAGTAAAAGCTGAAATTGCATTGTGTATTTTGTAAGTAACTAATACACAGGTCAGAAAGCAACGATACAATGCCAGGAGCCTCTATTTATTTGCTTCCCCACGAGTTAAAAACAAAATCGGTTTTTGATCCGGGAAAAATCCAACTGAGAATTCTAGATTGAGAAAAAAAATAAAAATTGACGCAGACTAGAAGTATTTCTCTATCTTACCCCCTCTTCGGATAACCATTGACAATGAATTTACATTATTGCAATAGCCTTTTACTATTGATTTCTCGTTGGCAATGATAATTCGTCTTCCCTGAAATGTGAATAGCGAAAACCTTCTCCATTTGACCCACAACTATCTGCAACATTTAAGTGGAGGTCTGGTGAGTGCTCTCTATTTTCTGGACTTTTAATCTATTTTTACCCTTCATGGACATTTTGTATTAGTTGAGGTTGATGTTATAATTTTCTTTATGTGTGCATGTCAGATTATGGGATTTCTAGCCGTTTCAATTCACTTGGTTTTGCGTAATTTTTTTTTTTTTTGCATATTTATTGTATATTTCAACTTATCTGTTACTGGTTGGCGTTACATTGTTACATGGATTGGTTTCCACTCTGGCGAACTTAAAAAAAATGTTTTGACTGTTTGTATCAATGCGTCATATGGTGCCAATATTCTCTTTGATTTCAGTATTCCAAGATTCCTAATGTTTTTTTTTTTTAGTATTATAGTCATTTTCTGTATGATCTATATCCTCATTATCTCTCTGAATAATAATAACTAAGAGGACCGTGGAAATTCTACGGAATGAGAAATATATTTAATCAATAAATATGTTTTGATAAAGCTGATATTTTTCTGAGTAGTGCAAAAACATGCAGCAAATATGAATTTATTAACATTTCCATGAAAACAGTGTCCATTGCATTTTAAATATAGAATTGACCCTAATGAGATACATTATTAAGTACTAATAAATAATGAGAAAATAATATTGTGCTACATAGTTCAATAAAAATAATAACATTTCATTGTAAGAAGCAATCTTTAATTCATTATTTCAGTCCAGTACCTTTTAGCAGACAATGTTTTTAATTACTGTTTCTTTAAAATGTTCATTTTTTTATGCATTAATTTCTTGCTGCCATCGGCTATTTGTATTTCTTGGTATTTGGGTGAAAAGTCTCCCTAAGGCCCCTATGGCACCATCGTTTTCCCGGTTACTTAGTTGACGAACGTCCTGGGAACGCAACCAGCTCCCTGGGTTAATAAACGATATCCAACGATAGACACGCAGAAACATCAACGCAACGTGTAGATATATCGTCGGCTATAACCGGTTGGCATGGGTCGCTTCTTGTATCTTCATGGCGTCGTTAAAGGCATCTTTCCGTCGTCGCATTAATGGGAGAAACTGCAGGCTTAAATGAAACGCTTGTACAAAAATAGCAAACAAATGCATTTAAAAAAAAATTATTTAACATTTAACAATTAGGAAGCATATTTAGTCGACCTATTGCGTGCACACCAAACTACTATATCCCGCGCGATAGGAGGTGCAAGCTTTAACTGTTTAAAAAAATAGAATTATGTTTAATTCTCTCTTTCTCCATTGAAAGAGAGAAAAGGGGAGTGAAAAAGAGAAATAGAGAAAGAGATAGAGAGAGAGAGATAGAGAGAGAGAGAGATTAAGGGGGGAGAGAGGTACATTCATATATAAAATTTAAACATTGTTTTGCTATTGTATCCATGAGTTCTTTAGGGGTTTGACCTTTCAAATTCTAAGGTTTTATATCGTTTTGCCTTGATTCAATATTATAAACAAACTGTCATTCTTGCCTTGAGTCATATCAGAACATTTTCAAAATCACAAGCACCTACTTAACACATCTGCACCTCACAAGTGCAGACTAAGTTGCGCACAAGGTTCATTAATGTAGAAGCCCTTAGCTCCCTCAAAAGGGGTGCTCTCTATTGTGCCACACCCAGTTATCTCCGTACTTTCCCAGTGGATGCCTGGTTACTGCTACTCCACTCCAGTTTCCCCAAACCCTTCACAACTATTTCAATTCTCGCCATCCGATGTAGATACGACTATTGCCCAATGCCAACAATATATAAACAATGATATCGGGCAGAAGTTCTTTTTCAAAAGTAAACAATGCAAACATAACCTCAAAAAACAACTTTACTTATTTTAAACAATATATACGGAAATTTATTTTTTATTTTAAACAATATAAATAGAACTTTGTTTTATGTTAGATAAACAATATAAACGTTTTCTTGAGGGAGATGAGGCCTTGTACATTAATGGCCCTTGTGCGTAACTTAGTCTGCACTTGTGATAATCAGTCATTAGGGGAATAATTCTATTTATATTGTTTAAAATTAAAAATTGAATAGAACTATTCCCCTAATGACTGATTATTAATCTCGTGTTTATTTAAAATTGAATCACGTGTTTTTTTAATAAGCGATTTAAATTAAAATTTTATTATACCCGTATATTCTCTTATTTAGTTTATATTTTGTTTAGCCTGGAGTTACCGGGGACCATTATAAGAAGAGAAACAGGTGATGCAGATACACATACAGTAGTTGGCTGGATGAATTTCGTCTGTGAGGCTTGTGAAGATCTCATCAATCACCCTATAATGCTGGCTGGGGGTGGTGTTGGAGAAAACCCCAGTAAACTGAAAAAACATGGCTCGAACCTGTGTAATATTACCAGAGTTGACAGCACGGATCAGGAAACATTTTTCCCGATAATTAATTCGTGGATCCTACAAGGGACACTAATTATATCGGATGGATGGGCAGTCTATAAACGTCTGGACCACTTCGATTATGGAAAATATCAACATGACGAGATTATTGACCTGATTGACCCTTCGATACACACGCAAACCATTGAAGGTTTATGGTCCCATTGTAAAACAAAAACAAAGAACAAACAAAAACAAAAACAAAACAAGAAACAAAAAAAAATTAGACAAGTTGGAAATAAACTTTTGAAATACATATGGTGGAATTCACGTGGCAAAGAAGAGAAAAGGGGGGAATTTTTCCCCGTATAATCAAAAGCATTCGTGAATGATAGTTGTTTAAAAAATATCTGTTTAAAATTTAAAAAGTTTATAGTAAATTTTGACTTGGCTTCCACCTTAACATTTTACTTTAAAATAACGACTTTTATAGGTTTTCGGGTATGCTGAAAACGAATATCGAATTTAAATGTAGTAGTTTTCCGGATATTAAGCAATATACTTTCTTATGTGTAAAGTGCTGGCCATAGTTGTACGCGCAAGTGCGCATATTTTTTGTATACAACTATGGCCACCACTTTAAGCATAAATTATATTGCTTAATATCCGGTAAACTACTAATTTATGAACACTCTAAATGCGATATTCGTTGTCAGCATACCAGAAAACCTTTGAAGTCATTACTTTAAAGGAAAATGTTAAGGTGGAAACCAAGTAAAAGTTTACCGTTTAAAATTATAAAAAGTTCTGTTTATACTGTTTAAAATAAAAAATAAAAAATTATAAAATGTTCTGTTCATCTATATAATTATAAAACTCAAATGACCTTGTAACGAGTGATGTAACCCACTTTCCGGTTTATGATATCCGGTTGCGCATGCGCGCATAAACATTAACCCATAACAACGTAAAGAAATAAACACAAATCGCTTCTTTTGCAGATTTTGACCTGCGCACTGAACTATTAACGCTATTATTTCGAAATTATTTTTTAATTTAACATGTGAAGAGTGGGGGTGCTTTGCAATTATTCTTTATTACAACTATACTGCCGCTATTTTCTTACAACTAAACAACTTTAACCCGTTGACAAACATAAGAACAATTGTAGTAAAACCAAGACTACTACTACTACTACTACTACTACTACTACTCTCTATCCGTCCCTTTTCCTTCTTTCCTTCTTTTTTATTTTTTGTTTACATTTCTAGATACAACATAGTTGTGTGAGAACGGTGAATTTGTTGACACATTTACTAATCTGTTTCAATATTAGTTTTATTTTATTTTATTTATTTAGGTTTTATTTTTTTGCTTCAGGTTTTATAAATTATTATTTTTTTTTAGATTTTAAGTTTCTATAACTTGGTTGAAGGATTCCAATATGGGTTTTTCATTCTTATATTTCTCATCGGTAGGTTCATGTGCGTTTTTGCTGCTAAACGACTTTCGTCAGCGTTCGATTCGTAGGAAAATCATGTTTAATTTTCGATTTTTTAGCGATTATTCGGAAAAATAGGTAACTTTACATGAATAGGGAGGATTTTTTTTCATGTCTGAGTGATCCGTTCGTGATTTTTCATTTTAATATACTTTCATAGAAATGTTTCTGTTATGTAAAAAAAATAAATATTTTCTTTACGTCACAAGTGTCACGCTCATACATGAATTCCATAGCTAATATAACATACTGACCCAACGGGTCACAGGTAGTCTAGTATTATTTAAAATTAAAAATAGTAAAGGTTTATATTGTTAATTATTATAAAAGGTTTTATTTATATTGTTTAAATTTTTTTTAAAGTTCTGTATATATTGTTTAAAATAAATAAAAAGTGTTTATTCTTAAAAAGAAGCTGTGAATTATGCTTATTTAAAACTGTTAACTTCTAAAATATTGATATCATTGCTTATATATTGTTGGCATAGTAACATAACGGTAATTAGGAAATTATGTTCCTTTTATGTGATAGAGAGATCGAGAGTATTTTGCCACCTAATCTCCAGTCTCATAAATAAATTTTTTTAAATTTTAATTATTATTTGCTTATTGGGCGGACGTTTATGAAATTGATCCCCCCACCTCTAAATTCCACAATTTTTCTTTTCTCACGTTAATACCATCGATTACAAACTTAACTTTCAGATTAAAAAAAAAAAATTTGTTTTTGAAAAAATATATTTTTATGACTTTTATTATCGGGGATAAGTTTTCAATTATAACGTTCTACTAAATTGAACACGTACTTTGTGACCAGTATCTAGAAAAGTATTGCGACTCGATGAGATTAACGTGAAAAAGAAAGGAAAATGTAAATTGTGGAATTTAGAGGTGGGGGCCAATTTCTTAAACACCCGTCGTTTATTGTGTGACCTTAATAACGGACTCGTAATAAATATTTACTTCCAATGTTTTGTTTTTAAGTTTAACTTATTTCAAAGTGATATAAATTATTACATGTCATGTTAAAATTAGTGCAAATTCCAACGCATTTCAGGGGGAAACTTTATTGCCTACAAGTGTTATGTCGAAATATTTACAATCATAGGTTGCTTTTGTTGATTAAAGATATTTGAAACCTACGCATTTCAGATGAAAACATTATTACCTACTTGAGTATCATATCGAAATAAGTAAAATCATATGGTGCTTTTGTTGATTAGGGATCTTTTAAATCTACGCGTTTCAGGTGAAAACATTATTACCTACTTACATGTCATGTTGGAATTAGTAAAAAATCCAACGCATTTTAGGTGAAAACATCATTACCTACTAAAGAGTTATATCAAAATAAGTAAAATCATAGGATGGTATTGTTGGTTCTGAATCTTTTAAATCCACGCATTTCAGGCGAAACCATTATTACCTACTTATATGTCATGTTGAAATTATTACAAAACAATTAGTACAGATCAGTTTTCTGTAAATACAGAAAATCAGACCTATTCCTTCCATACACGTGTAATCCAAGATGTCCTTAAATAATAAACAACTTGGGGCCATCAGAACTTACATAAAATCGACCTGACTTAATATCACCTGTGTATCCTGCACATCTAGCTTAAATTTTGAAATACATTAAAGACAGAATTAAAAAAAAAGAGAGCCACAACACTGCCACATTATAATAATGTTGCGATATATAATAAGATCAGAAGAATTCGTCAAATTGATGCAATTGTCAGCAGAGATACCAGGATCTGAAAATCCACTGCTTCGTGATATAGTTAAGTCTTTAACGGTACATGGTTCAACTTCAAAGTAATTGTTTGATTATATGATAAGATGTTTCTTACTGGTGTGTGCTTTTAAAACTTTTCAACTACCGTGGAATTTCAACGGGTTCTAGTTGTTATTGTTATTGGCTCACATGGAGCTTTCACACAAGTCAGCAAACGATCTGATTGGAGACCTGTAGTGTTCTCTGGAAGCTGAGTGACAACAAGTCTCCCCGGACGTCCAGCTCTCTCCTCTTACTTCGATAGCATTTGCAAATGAATTTGCATCATCGCAACAGCCTCTTACCATTGATTTCTCGCTGGCAGTGGCCATTAGTTTATTCCGGAATTTGAGTGGCACTAAGCCTCCCCACGATCCCAGTTCTCTTCTCACTTTTCCAGCGGAGGTCTGGCCAGTGTTCCCTATTATTATTATTATTATTATTATTGTTATTGTTATTGTTATTATTGTTATTGTTATTGTTATTATTATTATTATTGTTATTGTTATTATTATTATTATTATTATTATTATTATTATTATTATTCGTCTTGTCATCGTCCCAATCGTCTAAAAATAAAAGGATTTGCATGGAGAAATCAGGATTTGCGAAGGATCAACGCGACCATTTTAGAATGTTTATTTTGTTGACAGGCAAAAATAAACAAATAAATAAAGAAAAAGACAGGACGTTTTGGAAAGTGAACTGACTGGTCTGTCTTATGTGATTACTTTGACCGCACGCGACGAGATGACACGACGCTTACACTTTTTCATATTGCACATGTTGGTGAGAATAGATGATGTTGAACTGGCAATATAGAAGGCATATTTTGATATCTGAGGCAAAAAGAACCATTTCAACAATCGCTTTCTCCTTATATATAGATTACTGTTTAAAAAAAAAATAAAAAAATAAAAAATTTATTTACGTCCAAATAAAAATAAGGTCGATTTTTTTAAGAAAAAAGATGACGCTAAGTTAACTGTTCGATTCCTAGTAACAGTGAAGCTACGCTGAAGAGTTAGGACTCGAAACTTGCGTGTGTGTGTGTGATGCAGCGAAACAGTACTGTATGTGGATGACTATAAGGCTCCTTATCTGTATTTAAGCATATTGGGAAGTGATACACTACATACCATTGGGGTATTAAGCGATGCTCTTTGTGTAATTCGAACGATGTCAAAACATCGTTAATTCATTGCCCGCACAGCAACTGCTGATTGGCGTAATGATTCAAAGCTTTGACTGTCGGGTGTCGATCCTGGCTTGAGGTAGTTGCCTGTCTAGCCGCACTGATGAGCTGTAATACAGTGAAACCGTACTGTATGTGGATAACTATATATATATATATATATATATATATATATATATATATATATATATATATATATATATTCGGCATAATAATGTTGACACGCCGATTCTCGTTGGATCACCGAGGTTGAGCCTGGTTAGTAGTACCAGATGGGTGACCATTTAGGGATAGCAGGTGCTGTATGCAGGAGGACGTCAACACCGCCCTGCAAGTGTTGCAAAATCTTAACGGCGTTATCTCCCCTAACAAGGATATACATGAGACTGGGTACCACTTGTGAATTTCAAACGCCCATGAAACTTCCTCTTTCATGTGAAGCCGGTTCAATCCGCTAGAGGAGAGTGCTGCATCAGTAGTAGTGTGGATAGTTGCTCCCTGTAAATACTTGCCGCCCTACGAAGGGAGAGTAAAACACAATGTGGTTTTTGTTTAATTTGGGGAAAAGTCAGCTCCTTAACGAACTAACATTTGTTACACAAGCCTTTGCTCTTTTTACTGCCTGGAAGTCGAAACGTGTTGTATTAAATGTATGATGAAATTTTATTAATAGTCGAAAGCAGAAGAAAAGAAAAAAGTTGCAAGTAGGCAAGACAAATAGTCCCAGGCAAAAATGTAATAGTAGTAGTAGTAGTCGTCGTATTATTATTATCATTATCATTATTATTATTATTATTATTATTATTATTGATGTTATTATTATTATTATTATTATTATTATTATTACGCAAGATGTTGCAATATATTTGACTTAATTGTTGTTGTGTGTCTTAAACCTTCTAAAATGATGAGAATCGCCCTCGACAATATATGCCGACAGATATCGTCGAGGGCGATTCTCATCACTTTAGAAGGTTTAAAACTACTTTTAATTTAAACAACGATCTGATTTTCAAATTAAATCGTTCGCAGGGAGTTTTACCTTTTACCCTCAAAATCAGCAAACCATTCCTGTGATAGCCTGGTCTTTTCCGGTTTTGCGGTGGGAGTTCTATGTGCAATTCTAGGAGGTCCGCCCTCCCAAGCCTTGCCTTCTCTTTTGGAGAAGAGGTTAGTTTATTGCTAATCGACTGCGGCGCCCTCACTGGGGAATGCCGAAGGTGCTGACCAAGCACTTTTTGCAGGTCAGAGTGCTCCTCCTCTGAGGCTCTGTTTTTTTTTCAATCCTACTTTCCGACCCTGGTGTCTAAGTTCTTGCAGTGGGAAAGAACTAAGCAACTGTCTTGCTCTGTTCTCAGGTGACGTCATATCCGCGGTATCTCATAACGCTTTCAGTTTGGCTCATTTGATCCTAGAGGTCAGATCTGTATAGTAAAAATGACATTTACTTATAAGAGAGTTATTTTCCTCATTTAAATATAAACCGAAAGATAGATATTCGACAGATCTGAAAGAACATTGTGATCGCAAATATTCACATGTGTCAAAATCTAAACTACTTGTTTTGCCAACTATAATTTTGAACACACGTGCTGTGACAAAAACAAAAATCGTAACAATATTAAAGAATTTCTTCTTCAATGACAGAGGATATCAAATATGAAGTGTACTATCAGAACAGATGTTAAATTTTGATCTTGGCCAAAAAAAGGCCTAAGAAGATTATTAACTGAAAGACTACGATTGGAAAAATGTTTGAAAAAGGTTGGAATTGATTACTTAATTGGACGGCTCGACGAGTATTTGCTGGTATTTTATTTGAAAACAGCTATGTTATCGTCGGCTGAGAAGGCGTTATGTTGTATTTTCTAGTTTTTTTTAATATGGTAGTCACCACTTATCAAGGCCCGGAAGCCACTCGGGGATAAAGGTTATTGCGTGTACAGTAATCAATGGGATAATATCGTAGTAATCGTTAGTAATGGAGATTTGATAAACTGTCTTACTTTAGGGTGCGGTTTATCAGGAATTTGTTTATGTTGGACTTGAAGACATCCAAGTTGTAGCCAGGTGAGAAACAGGCAAACAGTAGAGAGTTCCACATGAGTGAAGCTTTGTTTATGGAAGCGTCGTTTTGATTTAGGCACAGATAAAGAATGGGGAAAATTATTGACAGTGGTTTCAGCTAGACAGGTGTTTTACGTGAAAGATTGGCGAGGGAGGACCATAGATTAGAACTCAGACGAGCACGTGCCATGGAAATAACGATAAAATAAAGACAGGCTCGCAACGTCTGTTCTGTGGGAGAGAGGTTGCAGAGAAGAGAAAAGCCCCCCCCCACTAAGCCACAAAGTGTATTTTGTACTCTGTCAAGGTTGGATAGGCTGTTTTTAGCAGTTAGTTTAAGAATATATATCGAAGGGGGAGGAACTACAATCTAAACTCCTATAAATGTGTTTTTTATGTATTGATATTCATATTAAAACCCCTTTTTTCTATTCATTTAAAAAGAAAATAAACTTTGTTGTATATATATATATATATATATATATATATATATATATATAGGTCGTGTAATTACATTCATCTGCAAAAGATCTAGCTAATTTACATATTCTTTTAAACATTCATTTCAATTAATTCCCTATTAGTTTCTTGGTTTTCTTATGGGATGTTCATCTTTAGTTAACTTTTACATGTAATTATATTCATGCAGATATTCTATATGATTTATACTTGCGTAATATTTGCGTAAAAAGGTTATAGTAAACACAAACCTCTTTCTATATATATTTATCTGTGCGTATATATATATTTGTTTTAAACATTTTTTCTACCAAACTCCTCTGTCAGTTTTTCATTTACAGAAATGAAACTGAATATTCAGGGTGTTCGAACCAAAGCGAAACCATATATTTGGATTTTAGCCGGGGAAAATCGGTACAAAAGTGTGAAAATTTAAAAAAAAAATGGAATTTGCCAGGTGAAGGTCAAATGACGGCATTACGAATATGCATGCATAACGTAATATCTATTGGTTCATGTTTTAATTTTTAATCTTGCAGCAAACATGTCTTCATAGCTCAGGCATTAACGTCAAAGGAAAAAGTAAATCGTAAGCTAAACGTTTTGGTTTCGATTCTCAGTGATGGCGCATGAGTCATTTTTTAAAAAACTTTTTAAATCATTATTATATATTGGGTCTAATATAATATAATAATAAATACGAAATCTGCATTAATCACAATATCACATTTAAGCGTATTTTATGACCTGGCAATGCCGGGCTGCCTGATAGTTTTATCATAAAGAAAACTATTAAATCATACTGAAATGTAGCCATAACCGCTTGGCTATGTAATATATTTAATATCTTCTTGGTATTAAATAACTTTTTACATTTGCTTCGGTGTAAAATTTGGGAAGTAAGTTAAATCCTTGCACAAAACATATAACTTTCTTTCAGAGCTATTTTTGACATTTATATCTGGGTCATTCTAGTCGGATTAAAATAGAACCGCGAGAGAGATTTATCCCCCAAAACGGTTGGAATTTGACAGCGACTTTCCGTGCCAAATCCTAAACTGCAGATAATACGTTTTAAAATGTAATCATATGATCTTGGTAATCACATGATCTTTTTTAATCACGTGATCTTTGTAAACCAATGAAAAAATAACGTCTACAACGGCGTTTTAGTGACCCTCAGTTGCTGATCCGCCAATCAAACTCATCTGAGATAAATGTTACCATCAACTGACATTAAACGTTTCTATTACTAAACAATAAATTCACACATCTGAACGCATTGTATTTCATTAACAGATATTCCGCGCTCTTCTAAAGTAACAAGATAAATGTTAAATTTCATATTTTTATTCATAAATTGGAGTTCGTAGATTTAGCTGCTTTGTAAAGTTAACTATATTTAATCCCAACTCGCTCTCATTCTCTCTCTCTCTCTCTCTCTCTCTCTATATATATATATATATATATATATATTTTTATATATATATATATATACTAGCAAATGTACCCGTCGTTGACTGGGTTCAAAAACAGCCTACAGAAAATGGTCTCTGATTTATGAAAGTATGATAGGTTATGAAAAGGAAGGGCTGTAAAGAGATAGCTTCGAATTTGGGTGTATTAAAACCAAAGTAAAATATGATGAAAGTAAAAATAAAATAGATAAACCCCATAATTTATTAGTCCATACCTGTTAACACTGAAACACTTATCACAATATTCTGTGGATCGATATTAAAAAACCTTGTTAAACTTTGTGACATATTTCTATTCTATGGAGGTCAGACGCGAACGAACACCCCATAAGTTTATTATACCATATTTCTTGAAATTGAAATATAATTATCAAAATATACTTGCGCAGATAGATATGAAAAATCTTTATTAAAGTTTGTGCCTATTTCGATTCTATGGAGGCCAGGCGCGAACGCAGACCCCCACAATTTTATCATACCATCCCTATTTAAGTTAAAATATGCTTATCAAAGTATTCTTATGTACATCTATATCAAAAACATTTGGTTAACGTTTTTTTTAAATTTTTAAATTTTTTATTTCCATACTTTGTGGACCAGGCGCGAACGCAGACCTCACAATTTTAATTAACCACCGTTCTGCCAGATCAAACATACCCATTCCTGTGTCTCGATACATCTTCTATCATTATATGTAATCAGTTTTTTAAAATAGTCAAACATATAGGAGCTTATTCGTGACCACACACACACACACACACACACACACACACACACACACACACACACACATACACACATTTAGCTTTATATATATATATTGTACAGAAAGTCAGAAAGACATTGGTACTGTCGGTTTCAAGCCTAACATAAGGGGGGACCATTTAACGGTAAATAATGTTAGGCTCTTGTGATCAGCCATGTTTTCTGTTTATCTGACAAGAGCCTAACATTATTTACCATTAACTGGTCCCTCTTATGTGAGGCTTTAAACCGACGGTGCCAATGTTTTTCTGACCGTCTGTATAGTTTTAAATAAATAAATATTAAGCTGTTATATTGAAAATTTTTCTTTATAATCGAGCACTTTGCTGGAATTCTTTCCTCAAAACAGTGAACAAACACACACACACGCACACACCATATATATATATATATATATATATATATATATATATATATATATATATATACATAGTTAAAGGTGTTCAAGAGGAAAAACTCATGAATTAAAACGAGGTTAATAAGAGTGCTCAATAAAAAAGAGCAAAATATAATATTTTTATTTATATAGACAAATATTACATATTAAATAAGATACGTATTATATACATTTAAAGCCAGACCCAACGCATTGTAACAAAATAAACAGATGTTTATTTTGTTAGAAATTTATGTTAATGTCAATAAATATATTTCGACGGAAACCGTCATCCTTAGTATGGCGTTTTTTTTTTTTTTTTTTTTTTTTTTGCCATATTCTTGTTGGAACAAAGAATTAGCCGTTTGTTGTTTCTACGGTAGTTTTTTTTAAGTCTCGGAACGATGCGTTTGGTCACGCGAGATTCACGTTAAGATTTTGTTCCTTAGAAGCGCTGGTTGAGTTTTAATTAAATAAGATATGTATTATATACGTGTGAAGCCAGACCCAACGCATTGTTGCAAAATAAACAGATGTTTATTTTGTTAGAAATTTATGTTCAAGTCCATAAATATATTTCGACATGGCAAAAACAAAAAAAAACAAACAAGCAAAAAAACAAAACAAACCAAGCAAACAAAAACAACAAAAAAAAAAAAAACAAATACAAAAAAAAAAAAAAAACGACATACTGAAGATGACGGTTTCCGTCGAAATATATTCATGGACTTTAACATAAATTTCTAACAAAATAAACATCTGTTCATTTTGCAACAATGCGTTGGGTCTGGCTTCAAACGTATATAATACGTATCTAATTAATTCAAACTCAACCAGCGCTTCTAAGGAACAAAATCTTAATATATATATATATATATATATATATATATATATATATATATATATATATATATATATATATATATATGAGCACTCCCACACACATATATATTTAATAAGTATTATAGTAAATAATTATGTCAGCCCCTTTAAGAAACTCGTTTTTTTCCCGTTGAGCACATTCAGTTGAAATAAAAGTCGGTCAATTTAGCTCATATGCTCAGATCATCGTATAATGATTAGATCACTTTGACAGATGTTACAAAACATTTAAAATAAATGTTTAAATTTCAACAGGATTTATCGTGGTTAACAGTGGCCGAATGGATTAGGCCCTTGTTAATGAAGTCAGAGATGGCTTCCGGGTTCGAATCTATCGACCGATAGTAATTGTGACACCCTGCATTGATGATTCCCGAAAGGATTAAACACTAGTGTCTGTAGGTATAATTATTATAGTATATATATATATATATATATATATATATATATATATATATATATATATATAAATAAATATATATATATATATATATATATTTATAAGCGATTATCTTGGGAAATTGATAGATTAAGTGACATTTTGTTATATTTCTTATTTGAACACCAAATGAATTAATAATTATATAATATATTCATATAAATTGTTTGTCTGTATGTCTGTCTGTCTGTCTCTCTCTTTATATATATATATATATATATATATATATATATACAGATAAATAAAATTCTATTTGACATTATGAATGAGTTTGGTCTTTCATCAATACCATCGATTTCGGGGAAATACCACAAACTAAGTTCGTAGAAGTAAATATAGCGAATAAATCGATTCTCAAATCAATGTTAAACTATCTAATCTCTAGAATTTAAAGCTGAAATTTTCATGATATTACTATCTGTAATTTCTTTCATGATGTCACCGTTCTTTAAAAAATAAAGATACTAATGACTCGATAAAATGATTCTAAAATAAGTTTACATAGATTTCGTAAAGTTCTCAAAGATGAGAAATTCTCACTACTTTTACGACACCTTTCGAATGTTGGTTAGTTTTTCCCTCCAACTTTTCAAAGTCACACTCTGTGCCGTCCCTAATTAATTTGTAATGAGCCGTATGCAGCCCGCGGATTGCATGTTAGATGCGCTTGGATTATTAAATGTGAAATTTGCTCGAATATTTCGGCTGCATTTATTCTCATTTAAACGGCACTTTTCAATATTATTCCGGTTTATGCCCAGCATTGCGAAAAAAAAAAAACAATATTTTTTTTTTCGTCTGCCCCAAAATGGTTCTTATTATTTTTTTCGGCAGGTAGAAAAAAATACAGATATTTCCAACTTAAAAACATAATCCTTCTGGAATCTGAGTTTATATTTTATCTTCATTTCTAGACCAGCTGTTCTTAATCCCTACTTATGACGGATCGATAAGGATTTATCGTAAGTCGATAAAATTGATTGGATTGATAAGAACTGAGGGAGAGTGGGACGGTTCGAACGCACAGAAAACGGCTGCAGCACCGAGAACGTTCAAATATATTCTAGAAAGTTAGTCTCTCGTTTTATTTTAAACGAAACCTTGCAAATTCTTATAACGTTATTATAATGTTATTATAACGTTATTATAATGTTATTATAACGTTATTATAAGGTTTATAATACGCATAATCACGTTGATTACTACTTCCGTTAGATCACCAAAGTTAAGCAATGTTAAGTTTGGCCAATACTAAAATGGGTGACCGATTGGGAAATAGCAGGGATTGTATATAGTCTCCATTTATCTTATTGTTTGCAGCCATTCTAAATTGCTCATGGACACTGGAATCAAGCAGTGTCGACTCAGGAGATGTTGATGATTGCGCAACCATTGCTTCATGATTGCACTCACAAACACCCCTATGGCGGATATTCATTGTCTCTCAGGAATAACGAATGCCGGTTATAATAACTAAACAAAATCCAAACAATTGCGGGGTGGGGGGTTCTTTCAACCATAGGCGTATCACTTTACTATCTGCGATTCTGATTAATATCTCTGGGCCTGAGAGGAAATCGACCTCGAAGTTTACTAGTTTTTTCTTCTCACTAAGTATTCCTTGATGATTTATATATTACATCCATTACTCTTTCTGCTTCTTGTAAAATCGTTTCTTTCTATTACTCTAAACACTTTCTCAAATATGGAACTATTCTCCATTTTTACAAATCTACTCTCAGAGAATGTAAGGAGTACTGTTATCAAGCTTCGGCTGCTAAATTTCTAGCCCATTTGAGAGTTCTTGATAAAATGCAGAAACATATATGTAATTTGTACAGTCTATAATTCTATAAATATTATTATGACACGTGTTCTTCAGAATTATCTATTTCCTGCTTCCTTTGTTCCAGGTCGTTTGACTCATTGGTCTAGTGCTCTCCACCAATTCGCTGTATTAGTAACTCATTGTAATAAAATCTTTCTATTTCAATGGCTTCTTTCAATAACTGTTGGTTTGTGGGACTCTCTTTCTGTTGCCTGTTTTCTCCATAGCTGTAACCTTGGGATTTTCAAGAATACGACAAACAGAAATCTTCTGTCTTTGTTATAATCATCTTTTGTTCTTGTTTGCTCCTTACATAAAGTGGCTTTATGCTTTGCCTGGAGTGATTTCCATAGAAAATTAAATTCATAGAATAAAGCTTTCACAAAATTTATATCATGCATACTTATAGCAATTTAAGCATTTAAGTGAGAAAATCCAAAGCAGTGATTGGTCAGAAAAAAGGTCCCGTGACGTTGGAGAGAGGGTGACATTACCTATTGTATTAGTTTTCTCATCATCTTTACGTACAAATAGCAACGAGTGTTCAATTAATCGTATCCGATATCTACTCCTTCTCAACGTTGGGAGATGTTGCACAAGGACGGATGGTGGGGTGGTAGGCCAGCGCAAAGATATAAAACATTCTGGCATCGCATAAAATACCGAAGCATCCTCATCAGCATTGCCCAGCAGTAGTAGGAGGCTGAGAATGAAGAGATGAAAAAAGAAAATGCAGAAGAGAAACAAGAAAAAGAAGAGGTTGAGGGAGAATGAGGAGAAGAAGGAATAGAAAAGGCGAAGGCGGAAAAGGATGAGAAGAAGAATAAGAATAAGAATAAAACAACAACATGTACAAGAAAGGGATGATGATGATGATGATGATGATGAAGAAGAAGAAGAAAGGGAAGATGACGAAGAAGAAAAAGAATAAGAAAAGGGATGATGACTATGAAGAAGACGAAGAAGAAGAAGGAGAAGAAGAAAGGGAAGATGATGATGAAGAAGAAGAAAAAGAAGAAGAAGAAGAAGAAGAAGAAGAAGGAAAGGGGCGATGAAGAAGAAGCACGTATCCGCTTTTGTTTCAATCAATAACAACCAATTAACATGAAATGGAGAATCTTCCGCAGCGCCACCTATATGTTCGACTGAAGTTACCCGCGATATTCAGCCAATTCACTGAATAAAAAGAATTGAAATTTTATTTCAATCGGTCATTGTTCCCCCAAACATGAACGAAAGAGAAAAAGCAGGAGAAAAATGAACACAAGAATAAAATAAATAAATAAAATAAAAAAGGAAACGTAGCCATTTTGTTTCTCCTTTCCGCATAAACCGTTGTAGCTATCCAAAACTTCTTTTCTCCGAACAAAAAACGAAAAAAAAAAAAAAAATCCAAGAAGATAATAAAAGCCAACGAAGAGACAAAGAATTATTAATACGAATATAATGGCGCCAAATCGGAATAATTATATTTAATGATTCTTTACTAATGATAATCGTCTTTCCTTTTTCCTTTACAGCGTAGTGTTTCATGACAACCTCATTCTTATAACGAGACATACAATACCCATTCGTAGGTTTCGATTTATCTATTTTCTGAAAATTTTTTTTTTAATGTTCTGTTTTTATTTAAACTGTTTTACTAATTTATTTATTCATCTTGCCATATAATTTATTTGCTTCTTTCTTTATACTTCATTAAGTAATTAATTTATTTGTAGTTTTATCCGTGTTACCTCCACTATCTTTAGGATCAATCATTATATCCCCTCTCAGTTGAGCGAACATCGTTGGGAAAATGTTAACGAGTAATTTGGGAATAACTATTTCTCGTACGTTCAGTTCTATTTTAATTGTCTGAATATTTTAACCGCATCTCAACTACAGCTGTGTGCCACTTACGCAACCAAATCAGCACATAGCTAAAATGGAACCCTATTGCCACATCCGGAGAGGAGCTTCTTAGAGAACGCTTTCAATGCATTGACAGGGTTCGAAACCCGCTTCGAAACCTATTAGGCGTTGCCTTTTTTTCCTGCTTGTAAACTATTACTCACAAAGAGGAAGTTGCGTGTCTATTTCTGCTCTATCGCTATTTTCATGAGATATGCTCGACTGAGCTTAAATATATGGTCCTTCGAGAGCTGCAAAATATTCGCAAAAATCACTCGTCTAACTTTAGACGGTCACTTAATTCTCGCTTCACTTATTTTGTCCTTTAGTTCTCACATTCAAGGAGCGATGTTTTTGAAAAAAGGGGGGATTGCTGTTTTCTGGGTTAACATCTAATCCATCTAACACTTATTGTTGGCAAGTTTTTGACTTTGAACTACTATTTTTAACAACTAAGATCAAGTGACTTCATGCTCTGTCCAGAGCGATTTTCATAGAAAAATGTATAATGGTTTCATACGCGCCATGGAAACCGAAACTGGTACTATATTTTGTAAGCTGTAATGACCATACTTAATGAACCCGTTTAAAAATATTATATGAATAAACATTTGAATATTATATAAATAAGAATTTGAATCTATATATCTATAAAAGTGGATGTGTCTGTGTGTGTGTCTGTGTACATTTCACTACAAAATAACTCTGTCAATTTTAAGTCTACAGACTCGAAATTTGCTATACAGGGTACTGAGATTTGGGAAAATCTTTTTAATTTATTTTCGGACAGAAATTTGTCTGTTAAGGGGTCAAAGTTCAACGATTTAACCTTTGAGAACTCTACCAAACTCCTCCGCCAATTTTGGGTCTAAACACTTGAAATTTTAGATATAGGTTCCTTGGACATGCATCTAACTTAATAACTTGATTTGAGCCCAAAGCAATAAACGTTAAGGGGTCATAATAGGGGTCAAAGTTAAAAAAATTGACCGCTTTTTTTTCTTGCTCAACATACACCTCCAAACACCCGGGAAACGCCAGGCTGAAATGCTAGTATTATATATATATATATATATATATATATATATATATATATATATATATATATATATATATATATATATATATATATTTGAATATACTGGATGAATAAAGATGTAATCACTTCGTTATAGCACAGAGAACTTAGTAAAAAGAATGAAGAGAATGCTTTAAAAAGCAAATCATCAGCACTAAATAAATGTACAGAAACTGAAAAGAAATTTTTAAGAGAAAATTTGCTGAAACTGATTCCTTTTAAATTGTTTATTGTTGGTTTATATCATTGCTTACATAAATAATTAAAGCATTTCAATATATGCACAGCCCCAAACCATTTGAAATAAATCAGTTTCAACAACTTTTCTTATAGATTTTATTTTAGGTTTTATATTTGTTTCATTTTGTTTATGCTTATATATGAACGCTTTTAATATACCGCTAGGCGGATGTGACGTCATACCACGAGAGCGGAATAAGTCTGATTGGAAAGTAGAATTGTGAAGAAATTTTAACTAAAACTTAAAGCAGAATCATAATATCTAAATGACCTCAATAATTAGTAAACTCTATGGACGTCTGGGTATACTTGCTTGCTTGAATCTTGAATATATATATATACATATATATATATATATATATATATATATATATATATATATAAAGAACAAACTGTTAATAAAACATGTTAAAAAACACTTTAAAAAAAGAGTTAAAAACATATTTAATCTGAAAAGGAAACACTTGATAAGTGGATAGTCCTTAATTCGCGGAGTTTCGAAGAAATACTTTCCTTCTCATCAGAGGGCAGGAATTAGCAAGATGTGGTATCGGATTTTGCATACAAAAGTATTTGATTAAACAACAAGTAAGTCAAAAATTTTACTTGATAACAGAAAGTGAAGCAGAGGGAATATGGTGAAGAAAAAGGTGATTGCACGTGAATGGATAGTCTGGTGAAAGGCAAATAATCAAATGACGGTAAAATCCAAAAATATAACTCCAAGAAAGTTAATTGAGTTTCCATTTGCACAAGTAAAATCCAAGGAAATCACGTAATTGGAAGATGGTCCAAAATAATCCAAAAAGGCTGAAATCCATGGAATAATTCACATATATGTACAAAGAAAAGAAAAGGGGAAAATTACAATAATATTAATAAAAGAGAAATAAGATATGCTTTTCACACGACTGCCGATATATATATATATATATATATATATATATATATATATATATATATATATATATATATATATATATATATATATATATTAGCCTGGGTGCCGACGTTACCCGGGCGCTTAAAAGTGTGTGTGGAGAAAAGAAAAAGGAAAGAAAAAACTGGTAGTAGGGAAGCGGGCTCGAACTCATATCCCAAAGAAGGAAAAGAACATGAAAACAAAACAAAACCAAAAAAGTGACGCCTTTGCCGTTGCGTTCATTGCCAAACCGGATGTGTCGAAGGTTTAAATTAAGGCTAATCAATCGAAAAAAGGGGATGGCTTTCGAAAATATCGGCGGAAAAAGTGACCCCTCCCTGTAGAATGCTCAGCTGCGAGTGGAGAAATGAATGTTTTTAGCCAATTTTTCAATATTTGTCGTACCAAACTCGTGAAAATTCGTCGCCTCTGTCAAAAGTTTCAGCCAAATTTGCATACATACATACATACATACATACATACATACATAATACTTTTAAACAAAGAGGTGGCATTTTTATTATAGACTAGCCTGGATGGCCGGCGTTGCCCGGGTGTTTGAAAGTATGTGTTGAGCAAAAAAATAAATAAATAAAATAATAAATAAGTGGTAGTAAGGAGGCATGCAGGCTCGAACCCGTACCGCGAAGAAGGAAAAGAACGCGAAAAAATATATCGGCAAAAAAAGCGACCTCTCCTTGTAGAAAAGTGCCGGCTTGTAGGTGAAGGAATGAATGTTTTTAGCCAATTTTTCGATATTTGTCGTCCAAAGGTTCAAGCTCAAAACGATACTAATCGCGTGAAAATCCGTCGCCTCTATCGAAACCTTTAGTCATGCATACATGATGATTGCAATGTCTTGTCAGACGAGTGCAACTCCCTCAGACACTTAAAGTCCATGAGCCCAAAAATGACTTCCATCGCCACAGGACCATTTTTATAGACAAATGCCTGAGGGAGTATATAAATACATACATACAGATGATGTTACAGAGTTAGTTTTGTACGACAGCTAAGTTTCTCTCTCGATTCAAAATGCTGAGATCCAGGAACAAGCAAGAGCAAGATAGCCAGCAACAAGTTAAACTGCAGACTATCTTAATGCGGGTACTGGTCTCTCGCTTTATGGTCTTTTTAAACAGAGATTTGCTTCTCCTAGAAAGGTTGCCTCCACCACGGCTTACGGTGGCCCTCTCCACCCCAGCACACACATACATACACACAAACACACACGGTGCTAGTTGGCCGTTCACCCCGAAAAAGGGTTCATTCGACTTTTGAAAGGTCTTATTTTTTATCTTTCAGGGAAACTAGCCGCCCTCCTCACCAAACAGTTTGGTGGGGGAACCAGTTTAGTACATACATACATACATACATACATACATACATACATACATACATAATACATTTAAATAGACAGGTAAGATTTATATTATAGATAATCGTGAAAGTATGAAAAACTAGTGTCTGTAGTTATTTTATACCACAGTATTTCAAAGCATCAGAAGAGGAGAGAAGATGCCAGGTAACATAATAGGGGTGCGACGTCTAGCGATAACTACATTTGGAGCGAAATATCTGTGTGGTGAGAGGAGAATGGTAAAATATTGGACCTGTTTTGGGAGGGAATTTTTCTGTCGCCCGATATAGACGTACAAAAAATACGGCCCAAATGTACACCTTCTCCTTTACAGCAGATCTTTCTTTTGTTCTCATTTCCAATCTTCCAGTTTTCGAAGTTTAAATTTTTTGTGCGTTGTTTGTCACGATAATACGGTCAATTTCTCCGATAAACCTTTGTGTATTAAGTTGGAATCAACAATTTCAAGACGAACAGTAGCCAACCGGGGTGGAGAGATTATCGGTTAGCAGAGTTAAAAAAAACAACAAAAAAAAAAAATTGACTTCAAATGAATCAGACAAGTCCTATTAGCCGCCAAGATCTGCGTGTCTCTTTTTCTCTTCCGCTCAAAAAAACTCGATCACGTCTCGACGGATTAAAGATGGGGTAAAATGGATGATGAATCGGAGTCGAAAAGATTTCGAGTCATCCTAGGAATGATAATAAGGACATTATGATTATGAATATATTTCGAATGTTGATTGCTTCGGAAAAAGAATGAAAAAGATAGTTAATTGCGAGCGAGTTCATGGTATTGCCAGTAGTAGTTATGGACAGCGTCTTATTGATGGTGTCGAGACATTGCCGTATATATATATATATATATATGATGATTGCAACGTCTTGTCAGACGAGTGCCACTCCCTCAGACACTTAGAGTCGATTGACTTTTTTTTTATTTTTTTTTTTTTTAGTCTTACCGGTGAATTCACACGCTCAAGCAGGCATGACACTGAAGACGGTCATTGAGATCAATTATTACATGTTTCCAGCATTTCAAGCCTCCACACGTCACAACTTTTCCATCGCCGCAGGACGATTTCTATAGACAAATGCCTGAGGGAGTATCTATACACAGATGATGTTACAGAGTCTTAGCTTTGTACGACAACTGTGCCTCTCTCTCGGTTAAAAATGTTGAGACCCAGCAACAAGCAAGAGCAAGATAGCCAGCAACAAGTTAAACTGCTGACCAGCTTAATACGGGTACTGGTCTCCAGCTTTATCTCTGATATATATATATATATATATATATATATATATATATATATATATATATATATATATATAGCAAAAGTGGTAAATGAATTTAAAAATTTATGACGAGAAATGTTTAAATTTCAAATCAAAAGATTCTATGTAAGACAAAGAATACATTTGAAATATTATACCTCCTTATCCTATAGGATTTCGATATCTACCATCTCTTCAGAGGAGAAAATATTAGCAAATAGTTATAATGGTTTACACCTTATTTGCTAAAGTCAGTGAGACATGGAAAATCACAATTAAAAGTTGTTTAAGTATTTAAATGTCATAGAATAAGGGAAGTTAATAAAAAAGGGTATAAAAATTCACATCCAAATTGCATGGTAAAATCCGAAGTGAATGTCTTTGATAGCAGTGTGGTAATATATATATATATATATATATATATATATATATATATATATATATATATATTAATTATTGATGTGCCCCCAGATACCAACCTGGAAATTTCTACGACTACGACTCGGTGCGGTACACACAGCACATAACCTTCGCAAATTGTCACCCATCTCGTACTGGCCAGGCTCAACGTTGCTTAACTTCGGTGATATGGCGAGGACCGGTATGTCAACGTGATTGCGCCGCGTCGTAGAAATTTCCAGGTTGGGCGCATTAATTCCCTGGGAGAGATGCACCCCCAGTCTACGTTAAGACATGCATCTAAGAGAAGGAAACTGATGTAAAAACCTGCGGTTTACTGTTTACACTGTCCTCTGGCAGTCACTTACACCGACAAAGTTTAGCAGTAAAACCAAAAATGCGGTTGGTTCTACACAAAGCCTTCACCACTATAAACAAATCATCTGTATGGATTTCAGAGCATCTTAATTGCTGTGGTGGAGCTGCATACGTCGAAATCGACGCGAGATTCATATATATATATATATATATATATATATATATATATATATATATATATATATATATATATATATATCCTTCCTTGGGTAGAAAACCGTTGTAAGCGATTTCACCCGCTACTTTCTCGGCGTAACGCAAACTCTTTGTAAACAAATCGGGCACTATAAGTAACGGAGATAAATTGTTTAAATAAATATACTTTTGTAGGAAGACGTTCGCGGGCACTAACCCCATGGGCCAAAGAGTAGAACCCCTGACTGTTCGAACTCTGGTTCAGGATGAGTGCTAGTCTAGCCGCACTGAAGAGCTGCGCTACATCGATAAAGTGTTTCTGTGGATTACTAATATGTATTATGGTTATATAAAGACCAACTTTATTTTTAACTTAATGAAATAAAACATAAAAAGAATGATAGGGTGAGCTATTTCATAATTTTAATAATTTTGATTTATATATATATATATATATAATAAATTCCACAGCCAAACAACGTCGCAGCCTACAAGAGCCATGACAGTCAACGAAAGGGAATTCCAAGACTTTCGCCCTCATTTGGGCTCATCAGTTAGACACATCCGAACTCAGGATTCGAAACCCGAGCCTCTTGTATGCGAGGAAAGTACTCTACAAACTGCTCAGTTCTGTCATGGTTCTTGTGGGCTTCGACGTTGTTTGGCTGTGGAATTTATTATATATAATCTCTCACATTCTGAACACACACACACACACACATAATCAAGTGCAGATTTTTTTAAAATAAATAAACGTATTAAAATCAAATTCGATATTTCGATCTATAACAGAATCTTCATGATGTTTTTTTTTTACGTTGCACGATGTTGGTTGCAGTTATGCCTGTCACGTCAATCTCAGATGTTGTTCGTGAGGGTAATGTCCGATTTAGTAGAAACCGCTGGTCCGGCGTGTATTGCTAAGCGATAAAATCTACCGTGTTAAAAGCACTGTTGATATGAAATTCACAAGATCCTAAGACTTGTTCGTCTTCAAATCCAATGTTAACCGATTTCTGTTATGGAGCGACTCAAAAATAACCAAACGCGGCTAATATTATCGATCAAATTTAATACTCTCATAGTGTTACTTATCTTTTCAATTGGCATTCATTTAGGTTTCATTATCCTTTATCCTCAAGTGGCTCTTGACCTTGATAAACGACGACTTTGTTAGTAAAAAAAAAAAAAAAACAAGTCGATATCATTGTTTTTTCTATCAAAGTGAAAGTAAAAATATCCCCGGACAACGTCGGTAGATAAAACTAGTTATTAATAAAAAAAGGATAAAGTTTTTTTTTTTTTGTAATTTTTTTTTTAAATACAGTATCGTAGCAATCTTTTGTGAAATGTTCTTTTGTTATTTTTGCTTTTGTTTCTGATTGTAATTTTTTGAAAAATTTTTGGAGAAAAAGTCGAAACGAAAATTGTTGAAACAAAAGTTTGTGCTCGCCCATTCTTTCCGCTCGGTCAACGTTAATCTCTACTAAAATCCACAGTCGCATACATATGATCTCTTCATTTCATTGACATCAAAATCATGTGATTTAATCTAAATGAACAAATGCGAAGTGTTGGCTCATTTCTCGTACTATAAGTAGAGCCAAAAACGCCTTATTTTTAAATTGTGTACAGATTAATAAATTTGACAAATCGTACTTTATGGATATGACCTTAAACTATATCCGATGTTAAGGCCCCAGCTTGCGGGCTTTGAAGAATGTGGACTCACCCTTTAAATTCTATTGCTCTCAGGTCCACTCTGACGCGGAGTGGCAATACCTGTTAGGGTCCCAACTATGGGTTAAATAGAAACCGACCTGGAAAAAAATGTATTCTATTAAAAAGTTTTCTTCAAAATAACTGGATTTGGCATTAAATAACCTGAAAAAAGGGTTGATGTGCCATAAAACAAAAAAAAACAACCAACCAATAAATCGCACGTGAATGACGTCGAATGTTACATTGACCGAAACGTGAAAAGTACATACATAAATACTCGAGCTGAGATCGAAACCAAAACCTAAAGACAGTGCGCCAAGTACGATAACCATTAGGTCAACTTGCCACAGTCTTTAAAAACTGTTTTGAAACCTACTCATTTTTAATACAAGGGCAGCTGTCATGTGAATAATTCGCGGATACGCAGTTATGAAAGAGTTGGCAAACAGAAAAAAATCCGATGAACCCCTCCCTACTAATTTTTTTTAAATAAAATCGGAGGTTACATCGACCGAAACGTTGGGATAATGATATACATTATAAGAACAGCTGTTCTAATAATCCAAGTAATACACCTTATCAACCTTCATCTGAAAATATCCCGAAACAAAATAAACCTTTTTGTGTACCTTTGTCTTTTCGAGAGCTTCCTTCTGAAAATACTTATTCCGAATAGGATTATTAATAAAATGGGGATATCTTTCTCACTTACCTAAACAGCCTATACCCGAAATAAAAGATGATTCACTATTTTACATATTTAATTACATATTAACCGCTTTGTGCAGTACTTAATACTTAGTCGAAATAAATCAATATAAATGATATATTTTAAATAAAGCGATTGCTGTGGTAGAGTCCATATTCCACGCCATCTAAATGAATAAACGCGAAAGTCAGGCCGAGTTCTCGCACTAACAGTAGAGCAAAAACGTCTTATTTAAAGTTATTTCAAGTATACATGATAGAAGCAGCGTCCTTTTTGTATATACTGCTAATGTATATATACCATACAAGTTAACTAATTTGCATATTGATTTTATAAAAGGACATTTTATTAATTAGCTACAATGTGATCTATACACGGCATAATCACGTTAACACACCGGTTCTACTCAGATCACCAAAGTTAAGCAACGATGAATTTGGCTAGTATCATATGGGTGACTATTTGGGAATGCTAGGCGCTGTATGTACCGCGCCGGAACGTAGAAATTCCCAGGTAGGTATCTCGAGGGCGCGTTTAATCCACTGGGAGAGATGCAGTCTTAGTATTCGTTAAGACGTACATCTAGAAGGAAAACTCTGATGTAAAACCTGATGTCTGTTTTGTCTTGTGGCAGCCACTGCACCGACTAAGATTAGCAGTATTACCAAAACGTGTAGTTGATTCTGCCCAACGCTTCACCCTTATCAACAAATCATCTGTGTCGATTTCCAAACAACTTATTTCTGTGGCGGATCTCATACGTAAGAATCGATAGGAGTATCATTAAAATTTGTTATAGTTTTTAAGTCGAATAATTGTTTTGGTTTCAGTATGAGAAATAGTTAAAGTGAACGACTTGATTTTCAACTAGTTGCGATTTATTTTGAAATTGCAAATTAAAAATAAAGTAGATTTCTTCTTTCTTTTCTTTTTTTATGGTCAGATTTTTTAATCGAAATCACTAAAATCTTCATGTTTACCTATTTCTATGACCAAATGAGAAATATTTTGTTCCGTGCTTGCAACAATATTATAAATGAAATGTTTATGTTTAAAATATTTTAAGTAGAGAAACGATATAAAAGCGATAGGGAGCCGGCAAATCCAACTAAAATTGGTTTATTTGATAACGCTCTATGTAATTTATAATATCTCAAGATATTATTTCGCAAATCCAAGCCATATGATATTTGTATATATTTTTTTTAGATGTGTATCGATAATTATTCTTTGTATGTGGAGTGTTCGTACTATTGTTTGCATCTTGGTTGTTTTTCTCACAGCGTTTCGGCCGATGTAACCTCCAACTGTTCTCAGGTGTATTCACACTGGATTGGTGAATGGTAAAAATGTTAGATTGGAGATGAGAATAATAGTCCGAATTAAATAATATAAAAAATAATTATTAATCCTCATTTAAAAAATATGCAAACATCACACACACACGCACACGCACACGTACGCGCGCGCGAACGCGCACGCGCGTGCGCACACGCACACACTCACACACACACAGACACAAATAAAAAAGAAAAAACGGAACGAATCCGAATTTCCGAAAAAAGAGCGTTATTTGCGTTTTGAATTTCTGTGGACCCCGCCCCCCCCCAAAAAAAACCAAGCATTTTTCACCATCATCACTAACACCCGGTGTGAATGCACCTGAAGACGGTCGGAGGTTACATCGACCGAAACCTTGTGAGAAAAACAACCAAGATGAGGACAATAGTCCAAACAATCCAACTATTATAATAAATAATAATTCAAACGATATTTTAATCGAATTTTTCTTATTTCATATCTATCTAGCTAAATAAATATTACTTCCTACCTATCTAAATAAATATTACTTCATACCTATCTAAATAAATATTACTTCATACCTATCTAAATAAATATTACCTCATACCTATCTAAATAAATATTACTTCATACCTATCTAAATAAATATTACTTCATACCTATCTAAATAAATATTACTTCATACCTATCTAAATAAATATTACTTCATACCTATCTAAATAAATATTACTTCATACCTATCTAAATAAATATTACTTCATACCTATCTAAATAAATATTACTTCATATCTATCTAAATAAATATTGCTTCATATCTATCTAGCTAAATAAATATTACTTCATATCTATCTAAATAAATATTGCTTCATATCTATCTAGCTAAATAAATATTACTTAAAAGATAAGTAAATTTAATTTATACATTGTCTTCGTTTGCTTTATATCCTTCACTCTATAATAAAGGACAATGTGTATAAATAAATCAATATTTATGCGTCTCGTTACACATAATATACAGGTATTAAACTGCTAGGGAACCATTTTAACTGTTTAGGGGAAATAGCAAATAACAAATCCGGCGATCACCTGCCGTCTGAAATTAATTCGGAAAGAAATGTTCACTCTATTTCCAAAACGAGACATGTCTTTCTTAATGCATTTATAATGGACTGAAATATTATAAATGACAAAACAAATCATGAAAAACCGATGAGAAATATTTGTCTGCACGGATTGAGTGCCATATACGCTATAACAAAAGAAATCAGCGTTTAATCTATATCACATATTATTTTATGGAAATCGCTTCAGACAAGGTGTGAAACCACTTGAGACAAGGAGCTGACAATAGCGACAGATGGTCAACGCAAAGACATGAGATGTCTATCGATCGTGGTCGTGAAAAGACTAAGGCCATATGTAGAAGGAAAAGAGTAAGCAGGAAAAAAGATTCCACACATCTTTTTGGAAAGAACCTACTAGAACAAGAAAGGGAACTATGGTATCAAAACAGCGAATTGATGGAGACCACTAGACCAATGAGTCAAACGAGCTGAAACAAATGAAGCAGGGAATAGATCAATTCTGAAGAACACGTCATAATAGTATTCGTAGAAAAGACTGAGACTAGCAACATCGTGTCTGTATGAGAGAGGTTACCGAGAAGAAGAAAAGATAGGGCTAATTAAATTAGAGATATGTTTATGCACCTCATGAAAAACATCTTGGAACGTAATACATGCGTTTACACATGTGTTAACATGCAAGGGCCCAACATGTTGTAGACTCCGTCGCATGGAACAGAAGACAAGGAATACCTCGACTCACTTTTTTCCGTTGAAACAACGACATTTATTTCCATCTGTTTAACACGTTTATCTCCCTGTCTTCACACTAACATGATCGTGAGAGTACCACTAGATCATCGAAGTTAAGCAACGTACCGCTAGATCACCAAAGTTAAGCAACGTTGAACTTGGTCAGTACTAAATGGGTAACCATTTTGGACTTCCAAATGATATATGTGCTGTCTGCTTATCTCGGCATTGTTTTCAGTCATCTTGGACTTCTTGCCACTGAACGCAATCAGTACTGATTCAGGAGAGGTGGTTAGAGATTGCGCAACCCTTGCTTCACAATTACACGCGTAGCTGTCCATACAGAGGATATGCTTTGTCTTTCAAGACTGAACGATTGTGATTCTCGGTTTGTGCATACGTTCTTCTTTTTATAATTTTTCTTTTTCCTTGCCATGACGTCACTTCGCACACGTCTAAATCATTTACATACAGCTGTCATACGTGCGTCCGCCCTGTCTTACAATCAAATAGGACAGAGATCCTATGTACATATAATACTATTACTACATATTTACTATATGATGGTTATACATAACATTGACATTCAACATAGTTCCATATAGACTCTTTATTACGAGGGTCGATCCAAAAGTAAAGAGTCCTTTTTTGAACTCCAAAAGTTAAAGAGCTAAAAAAGTGGGAGTAGTACCATGTAAACGACCGTATTTTTGTGCTCTAGCATTTATTTTTCTACATAAACACAACCATTCTCACTGCACTATACCCAGTAATTCAATTACGCATCTCTGCTTCTGACGCACGCCCATGACACGGATTGATTTCTTAGAATCTCACAAAGTCAATATCTGCAACAGAGAGATGAAACTTTTAGGTCATGAATGCATAAGTTCAGTCATCATACCAATGCAATTTGCACTCTCTACTAACACATTCAAATGGAATCCCCCCTCCCAGCCAAAAAAATTGGAAGTATTACTTTTAGAACAATCCTCGTACTTACTGCGCGTCTCAAAAAGTACGATTTTTTTTTCTGTGGAGACTTTTAAAATTTCTATGGGACCTTGAATTCAATGTTGGTTTTAGAATCGTTTATCTAAATGAACACCATATTTTTCCGATACAATATTATGTGATTTCATGAAGTGTAGGTGGTATCTTACGAAACTGTGGTTTTAATATTCTCCGTTTTAATGCTATGTGGTATTTTACGAAACTGTGCTTTGATGATTCTCCGTTTTAATGCTATGTGGTATTTTACGAAACTGTACTTTAATGATTCTCCGTTTTAATGCTATGTGATATTTTACGAAACTGTGCTTTGATGATTCTCCGTTTTAATGCTATGTGGTATTTTAAGAAACTGTGCTTTGATTATTCTCCGTTTTAATGCTAGGATTAACAATAGTTTTAAGCTACCCTTTTTATCAATACAAATTTGTATTTTCTTGATTTTGAATTGTTCCTTCGTTCGTTGCTAGTTTATAAATAGTTTTAAGGCAATGTGTGATAGTTTTACATTTTGTTTATTTATCATCTATGTAAAATCTTGGATTGCTTTATTTCTAATGTCCGTATTGGGTTTCAGTGTAAAACATTTTTTATCTTGACCTTGATGATAAACTGATATCAGTTATAATTATAGATCATTTCTCGCGAACAGGACATTGGTATAAAAATTTGATTCTCTCGGGTAACTGTGCCACACATATACCAACCCGACCTTACGCGTTACAAAGAGATTTGCAGACGTACACTATCAGAATGCCAGCTATTATCATTCAATTGTTTTTTAAGGATTCCAGTTATTTTTTCAGCATTCAAGTCATTCTTAAGGTCATTCAATTCATCCTTAAATTCATTAAAGTCATTCTAAGTCATTTACTTTTTATTTATTTAAGTCATTTCAGCCCATTTTTTCGGTCATTTTAGTTTATCTTTAAGAATTTCATGTCAGTCCTACATTCATGCATTCATTCATTACATGAGAGCACGCGACTAATGGCTATCGGCCTTGTTGAGGTGAGGATTAATTATTCCTATTATTTACATTATTCAGACCATTGTTATAATCTTAGGTTCTATGTTCAAAACGTTTTTATCAATGTAACCTCCGATCTTAGGTGTACTTTGTGGAACTCGGGAGTCTTTCAGTCAGACTCAGAAATCTGCATGGAATTTCAAACGGAACTCCCAATTGAATGCACGCCAAATGTGGTAACTGTTCTGGTGCTGCATTTAGTATATCATGTCCTTCATCAGTGAAGGAGAAGTCTTGCTAGTCTGAGGCAATTTTTTTTTTTGTTTCCATCCAGATTGCCCCATCATGGAAAAGCTGGAATTTCTTCATATGAAAAGTCGACCTTGTGCATAATTGTGCCCTAGTTGTTAAACAAGTAAATAGAAACAATGTATGTGGTTCTAATCATACAGGGTCCTGGATATTACCTTAAACTATATCCAATGGTGAGGTCCCAGCTTGCAGGCTTTGGGGAGTGTGGAGCCACCCTTTAATTGTCATTGCTCCCAGGTCCACTCTGACCTGGAGTGGTAGTACCTGTTAGGGTCCCAACTATGGGTTAAATAGAAACCGACTTGAAAAAAAAATATATATTCTATCAAAAAAAAAAAAAATCTGTTTTCGGCATTAAATAACCTGAAAAGGGTTGATATGCCGTAAAACAACCAACCAACATCTAATCATATTATTTTTATCAGCGAATCGAGCATGAACTGTGTTATTCATTGTCCACTTATTCATATGCTAAAACTCGTTGGACCGGTGACGTTTCTATTGTCCACGAGTCCTGATGTAATACATTACCAATATAAAGGTCAAATGCATCCTAAGATGTAGAACTGCTGCCACATCTTGGGAGGTGCCACACAAATAACCTTTTCGTACGTTGACAGATTTCAAATCTTGTAGAAACTTTTGAATAAATAAATATATAAATAAAACATCTCAAACCAGATATTATTAAGAAGAAAGAAAAGAAAAAGAAACATTTAAAACAATCGATGAAGACAGAAGAAAAGAAGAAGAAAAGGATGATGTCTTTTTTGCCAGGCATGACTGGATAGAAGTCTTTAGTAATTCGCAATTGTATTTTTGAATGTTGCCTGAAGATTGGGATCAAGTTCCAGAAGCGTGTGACGCAGAACTGCATTTTACCAAGTACTTTATCTCCTACTCGCCGGACCCTGGCACAAACTTAAAATATCTCTATTAAAAAAAAGTAATTTAAGAACTATGGATTACTTTCATGGCGGTGTTATTGTAAAGAAGAATCACCAAAAGTTTGATGGTTAATTATTTACTTCTATTTTTTGCTTCTGCATTTTATAGTGAGCTTTTTATGTATAACATGTTTTGTTATTTACTATGATTTAAGCTGAGAGAACGCCGGTCGACCTGGAGTTGATAAATCTTTGTTTAAGATTCATAAGCCAATGTCAAGTCACTGTTTTATTTCTACTTGGAATGATGGACGATTCTTTAAGAGACTTTTTACCCTTTTTGCGTTTTTGTCCGTAATTTCAAAACGAAGAAGGCAGGACTCGATTTTGCTCGCGTTGAAGTTTTTATTCTTGTCCAAAAATCAAATATCGCCTTACACCGGAAATACACACCCGGGGATCCAAGATGGCGGCAGGATGGTAGAAGAGGCGAGGAAGAAATGAAAATGGACTAAAATAAGATAAAATAAAACAGAAATTAGGTTTATTTTTTTAAATTTATTTTTAAGTTGGAAAATTTTAAATTTCTCCCAGGATAAGAATGATCCTTGAGATTTAGACATGATTTATCGAAAATTCTGTTTTAGTTATGAGTTCTCTCCCTTGATTATTGCATACGTCGAGAATGGCTACCCAATTTTGCAACAGTTTTACATAATTATTTGTTTGGTATAATTCTGTGGCATAATTTGGCGCATGTATACGGCATGATCACGTTTGACACACCGGTTCCCGTCGGCTCACCCAAGTTAAGCAACATTGAGTCAAGTCAGTACTAAAATGGGTGATCATTTGGTAATTCCAGCTGCTGTATGTGCTCACTCTTATTTCAGCATTCTTTTCAGTCAGTCTTGGGCCTCTCCTTGTTACTGGACCCAATTAGTGCCGATTCAGGAGCGGTGTGGTTTAGGTTGCGAAACTCTTGCCTCACAATTACACGGGCAGCTAGCCTTACAGGGGGTGTCCATTCTCTTTTGAAGCTAATCGTAGGCATCGCATAGTTCTATGGGCATCTACCTAATCACGTCCCTAAATAATAGAGTTAACAACACAAAATGTAACGTGCCCACGGTACCGACAATGTTGCCTAGAATATATGTATTCCATAATTAATAATGATTAGTGAATTTGTTAAGGAGTGCACCCCCTCTCTCTCCCTCTCTTTTTTATACACACACACACACACACACACACACACACACACACACACACACACACACACACACATATATATATATCCTTTTAATTATTATAGTAAAAAATAATTATATCTATATCTACATCTATATCTATCTATCTATCTATCTATATATCTATCTATCTCTCTCTCTCTCTATATATATGCATATATATATATATATATATATATATATATATATATATATGCAGGGTTATTGAAAAGTAAGTCTCTATTTTAAAACGCATAAAATTTATTTTTAAAATATAATTTATAAAATTAACGAATATGGGAATATAGTGTAATGCGTGGACTTTTATTTAAAATTCAATATAGACGTCTTCATTTGAAACCAACTTTTCAAGTCGACTAGGAATCGCATCAACTGATTTCCCAAGAAACTCTTGCGGAATCATCGTTATAACTTAACGTATTCACGCTTTAAGTTCCAAGTTTCTTGGTTTGGTTGAATAGACTTGCTCTTTCAGCGAATCCCTTGGAAAAAATATCGCATAGCGCAGGGCGTTAAGTCAGGCTTTCTAGTAGGCCATTCGTGTGAACCGCGACAATCCATCCATCTTCCAGGGAATTGGGCATTCAGCCATTCACGAACAATACCAAAGTGTGGAGGAACACCATCTTCCAGAAAAATCAAATCTTTAATATTGTCCCAAGCACCAATGATTGGACAACTTTCAACTCTCAACATAATAAGGTACCATGAAGGAATTAATAAACGAAGAAAATTAACTGATGATGGGTGATAAAAATTACATTTTTGTTGCGTCGAAAAATGTTCCAAAACAGGAAATAGAATGGAGGTTATTCCTTAATCCATGGAATTTCAAAGAACTTATAATTTTCTCATCAGAATAAGTAAATAGTGCAGTTATGTAAGAAAAAAAAAGCATTTCTGGAACAGTATGAAAATTTAAAACTTGAAGATTGCAGTCCTGGAATTTGATTCCGGGAAGGATGGAAGAAAATCAATCAGAATCCAAGCAATTAAATTCCCCGATCGCGATGTCTTAAGTTTTCAATTTTTATATAGTTTCAAAAATGTTTTCTTTCTGTTTAAACTACTGAGCTATTTACTATGAAGAGTATAACATCACGAAATTCCATGGATTAAGGAAAAATGCTATTTTATTCATTGTTTTTTGACCATTTGATGATTCAGTGAATAATCTCATTTTTTTTTGTCTGTCATCAGTTTATTTTACACCCCCCCCACACACACACACATTTAACGTAAATACTGCGTGACCAACGCACCGTTCCGAGATTTTAAAAAAAACTACCGTAAAAACAACAAACGGACTTCTACTTTCTGATTCTCTGCTCCAACAACAACATGGCAAAAACAAAAACAAACAAACAAACAAACAAAAACAAACAAACAAACAAACAAAAACATACTAAAGATGAAGGTTTACTTCGAAATATATTTATGAATTTCAATATAAATTTCAAACAAAAATAAATGTTTATTCTGTAATAATGCGTTATTTTGGCTTAAAACGTATATAATACGTAGTTTATTTTAATTCAAACTCAACCAGCGCTTCTAAGATTAAAAAATCTTAACATAGATATATCTATAGTAAGTTATGAAAATATATATGGCAATTAAGCTACTTAATTACCATATATATTTTCATAACTTACTACCTAGTTCTACCTATATATTGAGCACTTATGAAGTGAATGCTAAAGATTTGCACATAAAATTATATCTTCGTATATTAATTTATGTGATTAAATGAAGTAATCATATATATATATATATATATATATATATATACACTCCTATGTTTTTTTTTTGTGTATTGATCTTTATATTAAAACCTTTTTTTCTATTCATTTAAAAAAGAAAATACACCTTTGTTATATATGGCTCGTGGAATTTCATTCCCTGGCAAAAGTTCTAGCTAATTTGAATATTCTTTTAAACATTAATTTTAATTAATTCACTCTTAGTTTTTTTCAGTTTTCTTATGTGATGATCATCTTTAGTTAACTATTACGTGTAATTATATTCATGCAGATATTCTACATGATTTATACTTGCGTAATATTTGCGTAAAAAGGTTATTATAAATATAAACCTCTTTCTATACATATTTATGTATGCGTGTATATATTTGTTTCATTATCAGATTTTGGTCCACAGACATGAAACTTAATATATAGGGTATTCGAACCCATGCGAAACTTAATATTTTAATTTTTGCCGAGGAAATCTGTGCAAACTTGTGAAAATTAAGAAAAATGGAATTTGCCAGGTGAAAGTCAAATAACAGCATTATGAGAATGCATGCGTTACGTAATAGCTATTGTTCATGTTTTAATTTTTAACGTTGCAGCAAACATGTATCCATAGCTCAGGCATTAACGTTAAAGGAAAAATTAAATAGTAAGCTAAACGTTTAGGTTTCGATTTTTGGTGGTGGCGCACAGATCATTTTTTAAAAAAATTATTAAATTATTACTATATATTGGGTCCAATATAATATAATAATAAATACGAAATCTGCATTGATAAAAATATCATATATAAGCAAATTTTACGACTGGGTCATGCCTGGCGGCGTAATAGTATATATATATATATATATATATGATTGTATGTATGTTTACTTGCTTGAATAGGAGTAGTTTAAGCACCAAAGTTAAATACTATGTACATTTTAAATACAAAAATTCACAATGAAATTCAGTAAATGAAAGCAGACTAAAAGCAATGCAAAATTTCTATAATCGTTAACTCGTCCGCATAAATAATATTTTTCATCTTAAAGTGCTTAAAATTTAAATTACCTCCCTTGATTTTAGAAGCAAAAGTTCTAGTCTGACACGTGCTTGAAGTCTCGTCAACAACCCACGCCGTTTCTTTAGTTTTGAATGACCTACTTGCATCTCATAAATTAGAGGCCATATTGTACTCAACACCCAACAATTTATTAACAAACAATAAAAAAGTGATTGTTTGTAGAATTCAATGTCAGTTCAGTTGACAAAAATGCAAATATATGCCCTTCTAAAATAATATTGTTCACCGAATAAAACAATAGATCAAACATTGCTATTTCTTTTATTTTTCTTTCTTTATCATCGTTTGCCTTTGACGAATAAAAACACCGGATGGCATGGTCAGTGTTTAATGACTCTAAAGAATTGCTCACGTTTTGTTTTGAATAAATAGAAAAGAAAAAAAAGAAAGCATGCAAATCAAATCCGTTTTTTTAAGTTACGTATTAGGTTGACTACTAAGCTCTTGCCATTTTTTGAAATCTACATTTTTTAAAAAGTAAAATAAGAACTAACAGCTATTTAATAAATGACGTATTCTCCATTCGTGTTCACAATTTTTTCCAACGTTCAACAAGGTTCTCAATACATTTTTGGTAGGAATCCTTTGTTTTTACTCGAAAAATTCATCCAACCACTTTGTTAATTTTGCATCAGTGTTAAACTTAGACAACCAAAACTTAGATACAAACCCAATATATGTATAAATATACATAATATGCTAAGGCTGGTGGGAAAATATGTAAGCTCGTTCTACAGCTCCAGTAGATATTTCACTGCCGATGCAATTCTCTACCTGTATAAGAGCCAAGTACGTCCAAAGATGGATTACTGTTGCACATCTGATAAGGAGCTGCTAGAAGCAGCTTAGCCTGCCTTGACAGAGTTCAAAATAAACTTTGTAGCCTAGTGAGGGATGCCCTTTTCTCTTCCATGCAACTTTCTTCCCCACAGAAGAGACGTTGCGAACCTGCCTCTGCTTTATCATTATTTTCATGGCAAATGCTCGTCTGAGCTCTAATCTATGGTTCCCCTTGCCTAATATTCACGAAAAACACTCGTCTATCTGAAACCACTATCAATAATTTCACCCACTCTTTATATGTGCATAACGCTAAACGTAGATTCCATAAAAATCCATTTCTTAGAACTGCACGCCTATGGAACTGTATTCCGCTTTCCTGCTTTACAACTGACTACAATATCTTCAAGTCCAACGTAAACAAATTCTTATATATATATATATACATACATATATATATGTATATATATGTATATATTGCAATTAATAAAACTCTCCCGCTCCTCTACTAAACACTATCCTCGAGTGTCTAAGGTTTCTCTGTACATAGTTCTATCAGGAAAACCTGACATGAGGATACTTTTTCTACCTGACTAAGTATTCAAAATCACATAGTATTCACGGCCCACCTAAGATCTCCTCGGTATGGCTAGCACATACAAGTTTATTTTTATGAGGAATGGTGCACTTTCTCCAAGTGATCTTACCTCAAGTAATAGAACGAATCTGGATACTCCACCAGACAAAGGAAATTCTTATCTTGGAATCCAGTTAAACCAAGAAACCACAAGAGAAGTATAATATATAACATATTTAAATGATCAACTTCTTTACTCACTCCGTGTTTGAGAGGTTAAGGAGAACTTTACTTTATATTTCGAATATCTATGTATCTTGAAAAGAGATAAATTGTGAGTCCCCGGGATAGGAAGCCACAGGAAGGGAGCCCCTTGATTTCTGAGAACTTTGACGGAAGTGAAATAAAACAATAGAGCAGAAATGCTTTCTTAAATAGAACTGGACGTTCCGTAAAAGAATGAATATCGAATATAGCAACATGTCCTGGGAACATAGAAAACGGCGCCATTAAACCTGGAATATAGATATTGGACAAGAACGAGAAAGAATCAACCTTAGTAGAAGTTAGTGAGTCAAATGATGCCGGATAAAAAAGAGAGGAAACGAAAATGATAACAAAATGAAACGTCTTATGTACGGCATAAAAAGAAACTGGATTTCCATAATTCCAATAATTATAGGAGAAACCAGACCCATGAAAAAGAATTTCAAAAACTATCTGGCAAATATACCCAGTGAACCGAGCGCAAGAGAGATAAAAACAAGGGACGGTTAAAATCTTAAACAAAAGATCTTTCGGTTTTAATGTATGAGATAGCCGGTGGGATATCTAGCATCCGGTCGGAGGCTTCATCCTCAGCTAAAACAAAATGACAAGAAAATTAGTGTTATGGGAATAGAGTGAGACTTTCCCTCAGAATTCATTTCAAACGGCGATTGCTTGTCGAAATTGTTATTTGAACCTTCCTTTCCCTTAAACAGTTGAAATGATTTCTGCAGACAGTTTTTACGCGTTAAATTATGTATTTTTGGCTCTCAGTCTCATTTAATGTTAAAGGTAGAACAACACGTGCTTCCATTGTTTTTGTTCGTGTGTTTACATGTAACAGCTACGAAAGGATTTTTCTATTATGTTTCTGAGCTTCTTAGATGATATATATATTCCTAATTACTTGCCTCCCCACGAGACCAGAGTTAGAACAACAATTTTAAAAATACCTCAGTTATAAAGGATTTCTCCTTCACTGACCGAGGATAGAAAAGGTGAAGTGTAGCATCAAAACGGATACTACACTGCGATCTTGGCCCAAACCGGATTACAATTCTCATCTGAAGTGGGTTTTTTTTCACAACGTTTCGATGGATATAACATCCGACCTTCTTAAGGTGTATCTTATGAAACTCGGGAATTGTTTTGTCGAACTCGGGAATCGTTCTGTCGAACTCGAGAATCGTTTTGTCGAACTCGGGAATCTTCACGGAATTTCGAACGGACTTGTTATTAAATTGTTGTGAGTAGTATGTTATCGTTCTGTCAGTCATGACCGAGTAGAAATATTGAGTAATTCGCAATTCTTAGTATCGCTCTCATTAATACTAAGGTAGTAAGAATTTCAAATTACTCAATACTTTTACCTGATCTTGGCTGATGGAACGAGAGTATGCTACTTCCGTGGATGTAACAAAGGATTTTGTTTGGAATTCTGTGCAGATTTGCGAGTTCGACAGAAAGATGTGAAAAATTTCCCCCACTCTATATCTGTGCCTAAATCAAAACGCGGATTCCATGAACAAAGCTTCTTTCTTAGAACTGCACACCTGTGGAACTCTGTTCCGTCCGCCTGCTTCCCTCCGGACTACAACTTGAATGTTTTCAAGTCCAATGTTAACAAATTCCTAATGAACCGCCCCCTTAATTAAACACTTCATCAAATCTCCACACTAACGTAATGTACTTGCAATAACCCTTATCCCTGAGTGGCTTCCGGGCCTTGATAAGTGGTGATCACTGTGTAAAAAAAAAAAGAAGATTCCCGAGTTGGGCAAAAAGATTCCTGAGTTGGCTAAGATACAACCGAAAAAGGTTGGAGGTTAAATCGGCCGAAACCTTGTGAAAATTACAATCCGGATGCGAACAGTGGTACGAATAATCTAAATACCACAAAGGATTTTATCTGTAGAACAAAGTAAACCTGTAATTTAAATAAACTAATTATCGTGATTGTCATCGTATAATCGATAAGCTAGAAAAAAGAAAACAATGATTAAAAATTCTATTTACACTTTCTACCAAAAGTTTTTGTTGAGATGTAAGGAAAATAAACCCATTCCATAGGTATCACCTAGTAAGAAAACACAGCTCAAATCTTCCGCCATTACAAATTTAATTTAGCCAATCAGCAAGACGTATCATTCTTACGAAACACGCAGTATGCAGCACAGCGATTTAACAGTTAACATACTTTGTTAACATTGTCCAGGTCTATTGTGCAATTTTCTTTTTTTTATTACTATATTTCCTTCCGAAACGGACATGTGTTGGTAATTTAGACATTGAACGGATATGTTAACTATGCAATCTAAAACAAATTTAAAGAACCATTGTTAGTAATAATTGGGAACATAGAAAAGAAAAATAGCATTTGGAACGAAGGTGTCAAAAAGAAAAGAAAATGTTTTCGTTTTCCTGATTGGAATGAGTGAAAGCCAAGAAAAAAGGAAGCGAATAACAAAATAAAAGGAGAAGGAATTCGAATGTAAAATGCGATAAATCTAATTTCTTGAAAGTGAGAACATATAGTGTAATTAGCTTTTTATTATGGATTAAAGTATAGCACCTGTGCTAATACTATACTTCATCTTTTCTGTCCTTCGTCAGTTAAGAAAACTCCTTCTAGACTAAGGTCATTTTTATTTTTGTTCCACTCATGAATGCCTCATTTAAAGGAGATGGATTTTTCTCCACGTTAAAAAAAAAAAAAAAACAACAACCGAACTTGTGTTTAATTCTGCCCTCGTGGAAAGGCAACTTAATGAATAAGAAAGAATAAATGGGCGAAATGGATACTTTTATTAAAATCTTTAAAAGTTTGCCATGTTTTGCATTCGAGTTTTTCAAATGAAAAATAAGACTAAAAATATGCAACTAGCATGACCCGTGGAAATTCCACAAAATGAGAACCATATAGAATCAGCAAATATGTTTTGATAAAGCTAATGCTTTCAGAAATGGAAAAAGTTGTTGAAAATTCCATTAAAAAAGGGGGAGAGCATAGCGCTGTGAAAGAGAGTATGATTTTTTCTTCTTATAACGTCATATAGTCATTAATATGTTTAAAAAGATATCATGTAATTCATATTCTTTTTTGGAACAAATATGCCCATTATAATTGAAATGTGGATGTGAAACTGGAATGAAATTAGTGTACTTTTGTCATGTTATTTCATTACGTCAGAAACATATTTTCAAATATTCGTACTGGATTTTCTGACGTTCAGTTTTTACAAATAATATGACAACCATAATAATCGCCGACCAGCACATCTTTCGACAGCAGAGACTACAGTTCATTATGGACTAAGTCACTGAGAGCGTATTCATATTTTGTATTTTGTGTACAGAAACGTGTTGGATGAGACAAGTCATTGGTACCGTCGGTTTTAAGCCCGATAATTAGCACCGTTTAAGATATCCATATCACGCTCTCTTCAGCCAATACTCATCTCTATGATATGGATATCTTAAACGGTCCTAATTATCGGGTTTGAAACCGACAGTACCACTGACATTTAACAACTTTCTGTGCACAAAATACAATATATATATATATATATATATATATATATATATATATATATATTAACTGTTAATATATATATATATATAATTATATATATATATATATATATATATATATATATATAATAAATAACAAAAAGTTATATTCCAAAATTCTTGACAGTATCTGTTTCGTGGCGCAAAATCAATCACTTAATCATTATATCAATTAGTGAATCTATTATGCCCTTAACTCATAGGAAGAAATAGCAACAATCAATTCACCAAAAGGAATTAAAATGTGATTTGACATGATTAAAATCAGAAAATTGGAAGAGAAGCTGCAGTTACCTTTATATTTTTCCATTACGCCATATTGAATTTCTTGAATAACATTTTGTCATTTATTCTATATATTGCTCTGTAATCACATTGAGCTTCTTATATAAGGATTAATATATAATAAGAAAATATATTTCTACAGAAATATATATATATATATATATATATATATATATATATATATATATATTAAAATGCGATAAATCCAATGTATTTGAATCGAGCAAATACATCAATAAAATGGCGAAATTATAAATTCTATATTTCGGCTAACAGTTTATTTTAACAGAGAGAAAATATCCTCATGCCAACATAGGGTTCCCTTTGTAATACGCTTAGGTTGATACAACCATATTTAGATGAGTCCATGCATTCATACTAGATCGACTGGCAGACTTCGAGATGGTCGATAATTCGATATGTCACGAGTAGTTTAGAAATAGCAAAGCGTGCAACTCGACTAGATGCGCATTCAGAATATTCGTTGATGTTTGATTTTAAAATCGATGCATTCTGCAGGAAAGTAACATTTGAGATAAAAAGTCAGAAGAAATCTTGTATTTAACGTTTGTTTTAATTGAAAATCACGGCAACTTAAGATTATGTAAAACATAGTTTGTGGAAATGTCTTGGGGATGTACTGTAATGTAACCCCTTTTTGTAGTGATAGATTAGCAAATGTTGAACTGATGTTTATTGCCTTCTGCATTCGAACGTTTCCTATATCTCTATCTCTTCTATTATATAAAACAAACTTTGTGTGTGTGTGAGTTCGTTCTTTAAAAATTCAGAAACGGCTGGGCCGATTAAAAAATAACAGAAAATTACTTGATATGTCTGGGGGGAGGGAGTGTTGTTACGTTGTTTTTGTATCGGAATGCGTCTGATAAAAATCGAACATCGATAATCGAAAAAAATCCGATTAAATAAGAAATTCTTATCTTGGACCAAAGTTAACATTTTTATCATAAGTGCGTTTGAGAAATTTTATCACCGCACAAGCAGAAAGGTGTAGCGTATAAAATCAGCTGTAGATTCTTTGAAAAGATAGTGGTGCGTTCTAAATAAAATTTTTTTATCACAATTGAACCACGATACATGAGCTTTGAATTTGAAAATTTTGTTCCAACTTTATATAAAAATAATTTGATAAAATAGCCAGTAGATTCTCTACAGTGCAATATAGACAACAGTGTATTTGAAACTAAGTCACTGCGAGGAGGCATGTGAATCTTTCTCTCTCTACACTACGATGGGTCCCCAACTAGAACAGGCAATCAATCAATTTAATTTAAAAAAATGAACGATTTTACCGATTTTGATGACAATAATAGTATGGGAGGGCGGACACTTTGTTGATCCACATTAAATCCCGAACAACGTCGGGCACTCCAGATATTATACAGGGTGGAACAATAAAATTGTAGCCCTAGAAAAGACATGATTCCATTCCTGTTTGATGAAAACCGGTTTTATTTTCATGTTGCAGACTATCTACTAGTTGGCCAGTTGTGTATAAATCCCAACAGCAATAGGAGCCTTCTATCATGTCTGAAAGTGACACAATGTTCAATGAGCGAAATCGGAGATGCGCCGCTGTACAACTCATGCTTTCTATCTATCGATGTTATTACAATAGGACCACTACCAGACACCTCAAAATGAATTGCTGGGTTACCACGAATTACAGGGACGTGCCCAAGGTGATCAAAACAAAGTTTCCGACCATGGTTATGGTGGTCCGCTTGTGCAATCATGTGGCCGCTGGCAGATCTTGGGTGTGGCAGCAAGACTCAGTGCCGGCCTACAAATCCAAAAAGACCCAAGTTTGGCTTCAGAGGGAGTACTACGACTGTATACTCTTCTCACACTACCTCCAACCTCCCCCGTCCTGAACCCACCGGATTACTTCGTTTGGTCATACGGCGAGAACATCACCAACATGACCTCCCACAACATCAAAGCCAACCTGATCGCCGCCATCCGCCGAGTATTCGCTATGTTCCCGCCGTCGCTTGTAGAAAAAACATCCTCTTAGTTCCGGACCCACATCGATGCGGTAATGGAGGCTGAAGGCAACTTTATGAAATAGATGTCAGCTCTACTACATAATCAAGTTACTTGAATAGATTTTTTCAATAAAAGATTTAAAATAAAGCTGTTGTAGTTTGTTTATTTGCGTATTATTATCCACATGTTTCGGTCAGCTAGTTACAAGTAACTAGAGACTTCTTCAGGCGATATTGCTTATACAAAGTTTAGTCCGTAATCAAAATTTTACAGGAGTTTCCAAGCACAAAAATTCATCAGGAGATCACAATACGTGTCATTCAGAATAAAAAGATAATGCTAGTAAACTCCTATCAAATTTTTATTACGGACTAAACTTTTTATAAGCAATCTCTCTTGAAGAAGTCCCTAGTTATTTGTAACTGCAACATGCTTATGAATGTGTACCGACATATTAATGCTTTGTTAAATAATTAAAATGTATATATATATATATATATATATATATATATATATATGTGTGTGTGTGTGTGTGTGTGTGTGTGAGTGTGAGTGTGTGTGTGTGTGTATGCCCAAGAAGGATGAGCTGTCTTTAAAGTTAAGAAGATTAGAAAGTTAACATTGAGTTTACTTTCCTAACTAATGCTTCCCATGTTTTGTCCTTTAGTCCTCGCATTCCATGAGCGATGTTTCTAAAAAAAAAATGGGTGAGGAATTGTTAAGTTTTGGGTTGGTACCTAGTTTTTGATTTTTAAAGAGTTATCCTTCCTATTCTCATATATAATGATTTAAATGCAGAAATGTCCTTCTGGACCAAATTACGATAGGTTTACAATAACAGATGCCACATACAAATTTATTATGTCTAAACTTTTACCCATCATCTGATGTAGCTTTTGAACGCCGTTACACATGTATTCGTTATAGTAAAATCTTATATTACTTCCTACAAGCGATATCATCACGATTGCCTAGATTTATAGACGAGGTAGTTCGTATTTTCCCTTCTATTCGAAAAGTCATCACACTCTTCCATTCTTTGATTTAGCAGTAAGTGATATTATACTGTTTTTCTAAACAATTAACAAACCATCGATCTTTGCAGTCGCTGAAACTGCGGCAACTGTTTCTTTTTTCTTTTTCATTTTATCAGTACATGTTATGGTAACGTTTGTAAAACATTTGTCTTCTACATTAAAAAAATCGTTTTACTATACACATAGATTCGAATACGTTGTCAAAAAAAAAACAAACAAACAAAAACAAATATATAGCAAATAAATGTTATCAAAGGCAAGATAAGTTATTTTTCTACCAAACTGATTAAGTTTTTAGTATTTTTATTTAATGTAAAAATGTTCATTCGGTTCCAAAATCATACAGTGTTTATCGGTATATTTGAAAACGACAAATGTCGAATACCTTAAGTTTGGGAAAATCGTTTCAAACTAAAAAATTATACAAAATACTGTTAGAAACTCACTCAATATATGTCAATCCCAAAATTGACTTTTCAGATTAAAAAAAAATTCTATGGGTTTTATCGTTGGTGATCAGTTTTCATTTAGAACATTCTACTAATCTGAACGCTTACTTTGTGACAATCACTGAGAAAAATATTGTCACAATATTTTTCTCAGTGATATTCACTAAGTGCGTGTTCAATTTAGTAGAACGTTATAATTGAAAACTGATCCCCGATGATAACATCAGGAGGTTAGGGTGTCTATTTCGAAACTCGTTCTTAACATTAGGGCGTTGGGGATTGGCCACCACCAACAACCGTAGTTTAATTTTTTACGAGTAGAGGGCCTGCTTCCACCGGGAAATGCCGGTTAACGGATCCTGCTAGTGTTTTATAACTTTAAATTAAGTGGCTTTATGCCATGTCTGGAGGGGTTTTCATTATAAATCTAACTCTAAATATATTGGTATAGGTCCTTTGTCTCAGTCAACGCCACACCTTGATTAACAATCCTATTCTGCATGTCCTTTGTGTATCTTGGCGAACAACTTCCTCCCGATTGTCTTTCAACTAACCTCACTTCATATACATTTTTTCTTCTGATCAACTGTTTCACTTTATTTTAATAGATTGTCATTAATTTCTACTTCCTATCTACTTTCTCTCCATCGTATCTCAGTATCATGGATTCGGCCTACTAAATATTGCTGTTTTCTAAACAAGAAACGCTTTCTCGTTGGTTACAGACGAACAACGTAGCTAAAGAGAACATTTTTTAATGATACAAATAGGTTAGTATAAAAATTAATTTGGAGCAGAAAATAGATCCAAAAGCCGAACGTGTATAATATTGTGTGATTAAGGAAAGTGGCATTTGATCCACACTGTTAGAGAAACATGAAAAAATATTGATTAAAATCCGCGAAAACGTTTTCATAGTAAACAGGTGATTGATACCATAATAATATTTAGACTAATGCAATGATTTCAAAAGATTAATTGATATACAAACCAATATTTTCTCATATAGATATTTTTATATAGTTCAAAGGTTGAAAAACTCGGATATATATATATATATATATATATATATATTCAGTAAAAAGATTAATAATTGTAAATTATAAATCAGTTTAAAAGACAAACAAACTACTAAATTTTCTTTTTTTCTTTTTAAACTCTTTTATAATTTAGAATTATTAATCTTTTTTACTCAATATTAATATAACTCTAGGATACATATACCTATTGAGCTTATTATATATCTAAAGTACTATGGGTACTAGTTTAATATTAATATATTAATATTAATGCATTAAAATATACTCTGCTCTTTAGACTCTAGGTCTAATGTCTAATTTCTTCTATAAAATATAATATATATATATATATATTTTTAAAACAGTAATCTACGTACATGCATGTTTCGGGTCCTACCCCTCTTCAGCGTAGCTTGACTGTTATTAGGACTCAAACCCTGGACCTTATGTATTTCAGTCCAGCGCCTTATCCATTACGCTATGATGCCATAGACGATTTACTGTTTAGTTTTTATCGTTTATATATATTTACGTAGTTTTTGTTGTTGATTTTTTAAACGATATATATATATATATATATATATATATATATATATATATATATATATATATATGGTATCTTTATTACACAAAATTTATTGGTTACATATGTGCATATCTGTTTCAGAATCTCAATTTAGAGAGATCTATCTAATCATATTTTCGGTCTGATGAGGTGGCTATCTATAAATTGAGATTCCACTGAAACATATATGCACATATGTAACAAAAAATATTCGTAAAATAAACATACTATATAGTGCTCTTTCCTCCATTCAGCACTCTTTTATAATCACACGGGTTTCAGTGTATCTACATCTAGGAAACCAAATTATACAACCATTATATATATATATATATATATATATGTGTATATATATATATATGAACGTATTAATATATATATATATACATATATATATATATATATATATATATATATATATATATAATTACCTTCATATAGTCATACATCTATGTATATATTCATATATTCATACATCTATATGTCCATAGTGATGCACTTGGCTCAGGTAGACATATTTGCTTTCGAGCGAAAGAAGTAGTTTATTGAAAGGACTACCTGATTTTGCCACGGTTTTATTGATTATATATAATTCATTTCGTGGTCAAGCGAATGTGTTTAATCCCTAAAAATAAAAGCGAACCTTTGTGACAATGGCCATGAATGTTGGAGTGGGAGGGCCCGACATTAAACATTAAAATGCTACGAAAACACATACACACAACAAAACAACAAAAAAGAAAATGGCCGCATATTGAGTTGATTATTTCTAATGGGGTTCCCGTTGTCCTCTAACAATTTTTGTATATATTCACCAGTTCATATTTATTTTCCATCTATTATTCAACGAACAAAGGCACTCTCACTCTACGTCGGATTGATTAGAGTTTATGAATACGTGTTACTATTGCATCTCGTGTTCTCGTGTTCGTGTAAATGTCTGTTTTGTTTTTATACCTAAAAATATAATTAGGTCGCTTCTTGACAGACTACTGATTACTAGCGGAACCCGTGGAAATTCCACAGTAGTTGAAAATCTTCAAAACACAAATAAAATGAATAAAATAAAACAAATAAAGCAAATAATGACGAATTTAAAACATTTTTTTTGCAAATTCTTAACCTTTTAAAGCTTAAACGAATTGATTAAAAAGATTTCAATGAAAATTCAACACACAACACATTGTTTTATTCTTCTGATTTTTTTTTGAACAGATGTCAATTCGCTTGCACATAATTTTAAATTTTTAAAAGGAACTATAATAAAAATAATCTTACAGACTCTTCTAAAGATATCGTTTTTAAAATTATAAAATAAAATAGCCAATTTGAAACCGTAAACAGACAACCATGCTTTTTGTTTTCAAAAGTTTGGGAGAGGAAATGGTTCTAATGATATTTAACTGATAAAGAGCGACTATAAAGAGAGGTTATTCGTTTCTTAGTAATTTATGTTTGCCATGATAATGCTTTTTTTTGTGACACTGGACGTACTGACAAGTAAATTAATATTTAGACCATATTAATTTTAAAAATTATAACGGTTACTACATACATACATACATATATATATATATATATATATATATATATATATATATATATATATACATAAGAAAATTGTTTGTGTGTCTGTGATTTCGCTCTCTATGAATTCCAAAACGGTTGGCTCTTTTTAAAATTTCACACAAATGTATCTTATGTGTCTGGCAGTGTTCTTAGATAGGTTTTATACCGGAATACCTCTGATAATCATCGAAAGTCGATAATCGAAAAGAAAAACACCAAAGATGGAACAAGCCGATTTTGACCAAAGTTACCACTTTTAAACGGTCTAACGTCACAATTCATTTGAGAAGTTTTATCACCGTACAAACAAATGTTTCCGGTGTATAAAATTAACAGTAGGTTCTTTTATATGACAGGGGCGCGTTCAAAATTAATCTTTCCGAGAAGAATGTGGGGAGGAATGCGAAGCTCCTTCCTAGTGCTCAATAAAAAAATGGCGATTTCACCGATTCTGACAACAATAAAATATAATAATAAAATATAGGAGTATGAAACATTCGTTGTATCTTATTAAATTCCGGGCAACGTATGGCCTCCCGGCTAGTATATATATATATATATATATATATATATATATATATATATATATATATATATATATATAGTAATTTATAAAATATATATGGCGATTAAGCTACACTGAATATTCTGAAACTAACAATAACAATAGAAAGCAAACAAATAAATAAATTAAATAAACATGAATATACATAAACGATCACACACATATATGTATGTATATATATATATATATGTATATATATGTGCATGTATGTGTGTACACATAGGTATATTTATATGTAAAAAAAAAAAAAGAGAACGTCTACCTAAAACCACTAACCTAATTCTAAAACAGATCCTTTGTTTGATAAAATGCATGCCCATTGGCTGATAGGAAGGGGCGCGGTGGATACTAGAAAGCTGATTGGCTAACTAGAAATCCTCAACATATATAAAAACAAGAAGCAACCACAGAATTCGCGCATAAGCCTGACGAATCCTATAGTTGGATGAAACGCAGAATATTCAGTGTGGCTTAATCGCCATATATATTTTATAAATTACTAACTAGCGCTACCTACGTATTGAGCACTTTTGAAGTAAATACTTAAAGTTTACGCATAAATCTATACTTTCGTATATTAAATTTATGTGAATAAATGAAGTATATATATATATATATATATATATATATATATATATATATATATATATATATTTGTATATATATCTCGGAATCGTCGAATTATCGAGTGAAAAAAATGCAAACAAATATAAAACGGTAAAAAAACAAGAATATCTCAAACGATAGCCGAGGAACGGGCGAATGACATCAGTTCAACGCCAATAGAAAGCTCCTATACTGTTCTGAGAAAGGCGTGAACAATTTTTACTCAATGACGCCAGAATTCGTACCACAAGATAAATTGTGTGTTTGTTAAATTACATTTTCACCCAAAACACGGCACAGCGTCACTTTGATGTAGGGGCTACTATCAGAGACATGATTTGCAGGGATACTATGTAAGGAGTTGAGTACACTTGAACTTCTGCATGTCAGTACAGTTGGGGAAACAGGAACCCGGAAGGAAATTCCACAGTCTAGCAATTCTGGGGAAGGAACTATTAGAGTAGAAGGCTTTCTTACATCTTGGGATTTCTATGTTTTTATTATTTATTTTTTATTGATTAATTTTTAAGAGATCAAGGGAGCTAACTCCCAACCGGAACTAACACTTGATTTCATCATGATTGGAATTTATATCCGAGGGTTCTTTTATCGCTGCAATCTGTATTTCATTATAGCTTGGTCTTTCAGGGATTGTTTCCAGGTATTTCTTAAAAAGATTCTTTTTCACTAAGCCAGTTGCTCCTATCACAATCAGTATAATGTCTATCTCTCTTTGAGACCATCTCATCTTTAAGACATTCTTTAAGTCCTGATACTTGGTTATCTTTTCTCGTTGAGCTCTATTAAGGCCATAATCATTTGGGATAGCGATATCAAAATTGAGCGCAGTTTTTGCAGGCTTGTTGCATATCACAATATCTGGTTTGATTGCCTTGTCTTTTATATATCTGCCCACCTGTAGATGCTTGTGATAGAACACAGTTACCTTTCCATTTGATGTTATCGGTGGTGGTTCATGTTCCCATATGTTTGTCGGTCTTTCGAGCTGCATCTCTCTACAGATCTTCCAATGAAGGTATCTACATACTTTATTGTGGCGGGCAGTGTAAGGCCATCGCTTTTAATACTTGATTTCGCAGTCTATTATTTTAGTGTTATTAACTAAAATTTGCCTGAAATCAGAGGAGGCAGTCGTGTTAGCAAATTGAGCTAGAATGTACATGATGCAAGAAGTAAATAAAATATGGAATAAAATAAAAAAAATAAAAAGACAAAATCCCAAATCACACTCTTTCTGCTCAACACACACACACACACACACACACACACACACACACACACACATTTACGCACACATACTCACACACATGTGCTCACTTTATATTCCTTCGGTAATTTAGGCACTTTTTGACGAACTTTGGGAATTTTCAATGTTGCTATTAACCCCAGTCGACTCTACTATTTCATTCATGGCTTGGAAGTGGATTCATGCTTTTCTCCAGAACATAAAACCAATACAATGAACCCGGTAGAACATAATAACAGAACGCCGAACCTTAAGACCTTGCTGGTAATCATTGCGCCATCACCACCTATATATATGTGTTGAGCGAATTTTGGGAGGTGGCCAGGATTTTTATTTTACCAAGTGAGGAATCAATTTCCATAATTTCGGTTGAATATTGATGATTTATGGGATGGATGCAAGCCTAAGTATTTGATATACATATATTGCAGTACAATTCAGCTGGAATTAAGTCTCCTTTCTCTTGGCTTCAGAACGGCAGTGTTTATCTACTTGTTATTGTTAGCGATGCAGTCGTTCTATTGTTAAATAGGCGTTTATGTCGCTGCAAGAATACAGCTTTATTAAAACAAAACAAAGATCAACGTTAATACCTGTTGCGGTATACCCTCTTATTATTTTTTATGTTGGTGGATGAGTCTCCTTGTTGCTTCGGTTGCTTGGAGACTTGGGAGATAGAAAGTAGGAGTCAAGAATCCGTTCTTGATAATCAGCTCAACAGGTGAGCGGACAGGAACTGGCCCAATACATGTCAGACTCGTGTATTACCTAGAACACTGCACTTCAACCAGGCTTCCGCGGAACCTTAAGGTTCAGCCAGTACGATACAGTGGTTCCATGATGTCTTAATTAGAACAAAGAACAAATAAACAAAATGTTAACTTCAATTTTGAAAATCTATTTTATTATTATATGCATATTTTTAAAAAAATTGTTTAAATATACTAAATTTTACATAATTAAATTCGCTACATTTGAAAAATTAATATGTTTTGCCACTATTGAGTTTACTTTTATATATTCTTATGATACGGTCAACGCCAAAAGAATCTCAGACAGCCATTAATCACAAAAAAACACTTGCACAATTGCACAATTGCTGTTTGTGGAAAATGAACTTCATATGTGTTTGCCCAAAACACGACCCAATCTTTAAGAGTTGTGCAAGAAACACCAAGCTCAAGTTTACCATTGAGTTTTTTTGATAATAATAAATGTAATCTATTGAAATATATTCAAATTTCGTTTTCATTTCATGTACAAAAAACATGTACAATAGCTTGAGCATAAGTATATTTATTATTATTTATTTATTTATTTATCATTATTATTATTATTTTATTTTTTAAATGCATTTTTTTTGTATAAGACAACTAAATTATATCATAGAGGTTCCATGAGCCAGTGGAATATTTTAATAGGTTCCGGTCCAGCAAAAAGGTTAAAAAGCACTAACATAGAAGGACAACCCTCTTAGGCCTTTCCATTGGCATTCGGGTTGGACAAGTTTATTGTTTGTTGCCTGAGGCAACCCTACCGGAAAATACCGATGCGGATATCCAGACAATTTTTGTTTTAGGGACGCTGGCTTGAAGACCCAACTGTTTGACTTTGTGTCAGATCTTGCTGTGGTGGGCAGCAAATAAATATTTAACTGTTATGGTATTTTGCCCTGGTTGGGCTATGCCGGTTTCTTTCGAAGGAGGAAGTTTATAGGGAATATCAAATTCGCTAGCTACTCTCGACCGCATTTAAATTTCGGTCACGGAACGATGTCATACAACACGTAGCATTTCCAAATGGTGCACCTGGCTATGCTCCAAAATTGCTTCGTAACTTCGGTAATCTTATGCGAATCGGGGCCGGTGGCGCCAACGCGATTATACGAATATAAAGAATAAAAGTATTCCTTCATTCGTTATTTTGGTACGTGATGAAAAACTTCGTAAATAATGTCTTCTAAAAATGAAACCATCCTCCCACGCATTACCTCTCATTTAAATGATCGCGTATATCTTTATTTTGCTTTCATACCTATATGATATACATTATCGAATGGAGATTTATCATCTCACTGTATGGCGTTATTTTTCTCCCCCTCACGGTTGGATGATGTGACACAAGGGTCCGAAAGTGGGGTCTGAAAAATCATCGCCCTAGAGGAAGAGCGATCTGACCTGATAAAAATGCCTGGGAGTCCCATCGACATTACCGTGTAAGACTAACCCCTTCTCAAATAATCAGGAGGTAAAGTCTGAGAATGTGGACCTCCTGATCCTGATGTGAATTCTCCACGATTTTAACTGTCTATTTCTTACTCTACCGCGTTGCCATCGCCTCTACAACAGTGAAAAACTAAATTCATCTATATTCTATCGCTCTTTCCTGCGAACCCGTTCTTTATTTTATGTACAGTGCATGTGTTATGTAGTCGTTGGATATATATATATATATATATATATATATATATATATATATATATACTTTTTGAAAATTGGCATAGACTTTTGACAATTGAATATGTTATTGCTACACATCTTATGAGAAGACTGACTAATTTTTATCATCTCAGTTTCAAATGAACAATTACAGCAGGAATTGGAATAAACCCTACTAAAACCTCGGCTGGCAAATTTTAAAACTGCAAACAAGGGGAAAGGACACTTTAAAAGAACAATATGTAATAAAATTCTGTTTTAAACTTGGAAAAATGTCAAAGAAACGCATGGGATGCTTCGGAATCCTTTTGAACCATCTTGCATGAATCGAGCGGCATAAGAGATTCAAGGAAGGCAGGAAGCTTGTGAGGGATGATAAGAGGCGTGGGAGAAATAAGGAAGTCAGAACATTAGAGTTGATTGGCGAAATAAAGAATTTCATGGATAAGGACTGTCATGTGTCTACAGAGACAATAAATCGGCATTTTGATGTCAGTGTGAGAATTGTATACACAATTATTCGCGAAGAACTGAAGATACGGAAGATTTGCACAAAGTTGTCCTAATGGTGCTCCATCCTTGTCACAGACTATTTGATCAAGATGGGCATCAAAACAGTTCCCCACCCTCTCTATACTTCAGACCAAGCTTCCTGTGACTTTTGGCTATGTCCTAAGCTTAAAGAAAACTATAGAGGCTGTCGTTATGAAAAAATTGAGAAGAAGAAAGAGGTTGTTGACACGCGCACACAAAGGGAATTTAATGGAGCCTTCCAGAAGTTGTTGGAAGGGTACACGTGTATTTCAGCCGGAAGAGATTAGAATTTCCTGTGCGTACTAGTAATGAAATTGTCATTAAGAATAAAGGCCGGAAACTTATTCCAAAAACCTCGTATCATAATCATTATTTCAAACGGAACTCTTTAGTTTATCCGCGGATGTAGCATGCTTGCAGATTTGTGGCGTACCAGATAAAGTAAATAAAATTCAGTTCTAAATGACACTCTTATGGAGGTTGTAGGTTTAGTCCTCAGTATGAGTTATACGAAGAATATAATTGCAACTTATTTAAGACTAGCCTGGGTGTCCGACGTTGCCCAGGTGTTTGGAGGTGTGTGTTGAGCAAAAAAAAAAAAAAAAAAAGAAGTGGTAGTAGGCAGGCAGGCTCGAACTCGTACCACGAAGGAGGAAAAGAACGTGGAAAAACCATGACGTCTTTGCCGTTGTGTCCATCGCCAAACCGGAAGTGGGGAAGGTTTAAATCAAGACTAGTCAATCAAAAAGATGGGGATGACTTTCGAAAATGTCGGCGAAAAATCGGCCCCTCTTTGTAGTAAAGTGTCTAGTTGAGAGTGGAGAAATTAATGTTTTTAGCTAATTTTTCGATATTTGTCGTCCGAAGGTCTAGCTTCAAAATGTTACCGATCTGGTAAAAATCCGTCGCCTCTGTCGAAAGTTTTAGGCAGACATACATACATTTAAAGAGGGAGGTGAGATTTATATTATAGATTTCTACCTGGTCATGGCTGACGGAACGTGAGCATGCCATCCCTGTGGATGAAAAAAAGAATTCTGTTTGAATTTCCGTGCAGATTTCCGAGCTCAACGGAAAAATTTCCAAGTTCTATAAGATACGTCTGAAGCAGGTCGGAAGTTATATCGGCCAAAACCTTGTGAGAATATACTCACAATAAGAACATCAATTCGAATAATCCAAATAATGCAAATTATCAACAGTCATGTCAAAATTCAGGAAAATAAAGGCATCTTATGTCGGTTGTTTTTGACAAATATATTTCCGAATACGTACCGCCTCGGTCACTTCTCTTCGGTGTTTTTGTAGAAAATAAAAAAAACTGTTCATTTGGTGACCTTTCAACATTTCCTTCCATCTTTATTTTTTAAAAATATCTTTATAGAACACACATTAAAATTTCAAAATGTCAACTCTAGAATGTTATTGACGAATATTCACAACGTCTTTTCTTTCGTGACTTTTTCAAAATTATCAAATATAATCCCATTGTTAGTCACACAAAAATTCTCTCCAAAAAAACAACTCTGGTGTCGTCAGATCAGGCTGTCTAAAGATACTAGCTTCCTGACAAACATGTACCAAATATTGATATTATTTTATTTTATTTTTTTGAGTTCACTTTGACAAACCCAATACTATTTTGCAAAGCCATAAACAAAAAAAAAAAACAATCTTCCTCTAGAGAAGAACCACGCCAAACACTATAACTAAATATTCGCACATATAATGCATAAAAACCTTTTTATTAAAATGACCAGATTCGTCTCGAAAAGGGTTGATATACCGTAAAGTAAAACGAGCGAAATAAATACCATGAATAAATATTTTAAGATATAAAGAACTTGAAGTATAACAAAACTTTTACAAAAATGACTGGAGTCGACTTTAAATAACTCGAATAGGGTTGATATGCCGAAACAAGCGAACCAAATATATATATATATATAAAGAACTTGATGCATAAAAATAAACTTTTACCAAAATGATCTGCTTCGTATTGAATCACCCAAATAGCGTTGATATGCCATAAAACAAAGCAACCAAATTCAAATGACACTTATGTAACCATTTAAAATAATTACTTAAAGCATATAACAATATTTAAGAAAATATCAAAATCAAACTATTTGATAATACATAGCTACATCGATACACCGGCTCTCGTGGGGTCACAGACGTTCAGCGGTATACGGTATACAAGACGCTGCAAATCTCCCTGCAAACATCAAAATCAAAATGATGTCTTTAAAGTTCCAATATTATTTTATTAAACTTGCCACATTAGCCACATGTAAATACTCCCGACAAACCCGACAAGCAGCAAAATTCCACTCCTTCACAGTTGAGATCCCTAGATGTAAAAGAGCCTTCTACTCCAGTAGTTTCTTCCCCAGAACCGCTAGACTTTGGAATTCCCTTCCGGATCCCTGCTTCCCCAACTGTACTGACATGCAGAAGTTCAAGTGTAACGAGAACCGACATCTTGCTGCCCAACTCCCCACATAGTATCCCTGTAACTTATGTCCCTGATAGTAGCTTCCTACATCAAAGTGGCAATGTGCCTTATTTGGTGTGAAAATTTAATTAAAAAAAACGTGTGGCACAAAAAGATAATCATTAAGAGATTGTGTATTCTTGTGTTAAATATTTTTTGCATGAAATCTAATTGATAAAACTCACTCTCTCTGTTTTTCTGTTTGTTTGTCTTTCTGTCTCCATATTTTCAAACTCTCTCTCTCTCTCTCTCTCTTTCTCTACCGAAACTAAAAGTCGCAGAGCGGCGCTAGGGGCCTCAAATGATTGGGTGTCTTATACACCGTTCTTTTATTAGTCTTTAGCCGGTTAAATTAGTTTAAGGAGTCAAAAATAGGTCAAAATTTAAAAAAAAGACCGTTATACATTTTGTATATTCATCTTCTTGCATATCACGTTGGTACAGTGGTAACGTCACCAGCGTTGACTGTTACAATTTTGCTTTCAGTTTCGATTCTAGCTGACGGCCACCAAATACTTTTTTTTTTACGTTTGAAATCACGACTCTATAATAATATATACGAAATCTGGACAAATTAAAATATCATACTTAAGCGTATTTTACGACCAGCCAAAACCGAGCGTCCCCACCCACCTAAGTACTATATATACGTATAAATACGTCTTCATCTATAATTTTCATATATTGAACTAACATAAAGCTCCAACGTAACGTTTTTATTCGTACTTTTGCCATAAAATGACGCAATAATATAAAATTTTAATATTTCATAGTATTTAGAGCTTTGAGAAAAAGTTATTTGAATCAAGAAAGTAATCTCGGAATTGCACGTGATCTCGTTTGTTATTAATAAACAAATTAATTATATTTCATTCTGTACGTTGTCATTGATTCATCCATAATGTTTTGTTTTCACATGGGAGTCACCACTTATCAAGGCTCGAAGGCCACTTAAGGATAAGGGTTAATGGGTGTACGGTGGTCACCGGGATAATAGGGTATTAATAGTTAGTGGTTAAAATGGGGTAGATATGGATTATTTAGGGGAGGGGCGGCTCAACAAGAACTTGTTTATATATTATTTAATCGGAATTCATTATTGAGATGAGTATTATTTATTAATTAATTTTTTTTTGCGGACTATTATCCCCATCTTTCTTAGTTGTTGTTACACGACGTTTCGGCCAACTATTCCTCTAGCCTTCGTCAGGTGGTAACCGCGACGGGATAGGAACTCCGAATCTCCTAACTGCATTCTAAGCAGTTACTGCCATCCATAGCTGTTGCCGTCTCACCATGTTTTGGCCAAGTAAGTCGCTGACCGGCTTTGAGTAGGATTGAAACCGCTATCTTCAGGCAATTCTCATGTGGAACCGTAGAGGTTCAACGTCTCTATCCACTGCGCCACGGGCCCGTCAAGAGATATAGTTGACCGAAACGTCGTGAAACAACAAGGAAAAAAGATGAGAATAATAGTCTGCAAAAAAAAAAAAAAACCTAAATTAAGAACTTTACATTGAATTTGAAGACGACCAGATTGTAGTCAGCTGGAAAGCAGGTTAGCGGAACAGAGTTCCACAGGTGGACAGTTCTAGGACAGAAGCCTTGTTCATGAGATTTACGTTTAGATTTAAACTCAGATAGAGAGTGGGAGGAACTGTTGATTGTTGTTGTAGAAAGACGAGTGTTGTTTTGTTAAAGTTAAGTAGGGGCATAGATTGAAGCACAGACGAGTACTTTCCATGTCTACTTACTGTGAATAATGATATCCAAGATATTGACTCAGATATGATCCACCCGTGGCAACCCACATGAAGCGACTAAGCAGACGACAGTAATCAACGAATATCTGACCTATGTTATGTATTTCTCCGTCTTTATGTCTCCCTTGTCAGACTAATGTAAGAGTATGGTTTCCAGGCCCCTTCTCCATATTTAATACGTGACATCCTGTATCTGGAGAAAGTTTTAATGGTACAAGATCTATCGGATCTGTCTTATGAAAGCTCACTCAAAAAGATTAACCTTTTCTCTCTTAAGCACCAACGATCCTACAGTGACCTTATTTTAGTCCAAAATTTCTTCAATATGCATTATGATATACCTCAGTACCTATTATTCATTCCTGCACCAGAAAACGGTCAACACAGACACTACAAAAAACTATTTCGCCGTCAATTTCCATTGAACCGAAGGAAAGCTGCTTTCTTAATCAGAATCCTTGGACCTTGGAATAGACTTTCAAGTGAAGAAAAAAATGCACCAACAACGCAACAAATTTGAAGTAAATTTAGACAGGAACTGGGCTACTGTCATCTTCTCTGTAAATCTTTCCCTTTCCCTACATGGCATTCAAGCACAATTGCTTTTTTTATTGATTGAATTGAATTGAATTAAATATTAAAATAGTAATGGAGTCGTGACTTGCGTCACCCAAAATCATTTTGTTTATTTACCCGTCACATTATTTTGTAACCTATCCCTATCAATTTCTCTGTTGAACTGGAGAGCAACTATGGCGGAGAATTGCATCGGATTTGATTCACTTTAAGCATTAGAAAGCACAAATTTGTTTTCTTATATGAAGCATCGGGCGTGGGTGACATTTTACTAAGTGAGAGGAAGCGCAATATCAAATAATTGCAGTTCACGACATGTTTTGTCAATTTCTTATTCTACTTTTTTTTAATGTTAAAGTTGAACCTTTTTCATTTCAAATTGAGCGGTTCTAATTTGAACAAAACTGATCTATTTTGTAGTTAAATTCATAATTTGAAGCTCATCTGTAAAGATTTTAAGTTCAACTTTTTACTTTGAGGTTCAGATGTTTAAATTGTGAGTTGATCTTTTATAACTAGAAGTTTACTTATTTGATTCAACTTTTTACTTCGAAGTTCGGTTGTTTAAATTTGAAGTTTGTCGCTTTTAATTTGGAACTGAGCTGTTTCACTTTGAAAAGTTACCTTTTAATTTGAACTTTTAATCCTTTGTTAAAGTGGAGTTGAGTTATTTTAACTTGAAATTGAACTTTAGACAATTTTAAATATGATCTAATTTACACTTGAAGTTGAGCCTTTTTAATTTGAAGTTGGGCTGTTATTATTGAACTTGGGCTGTTTTAATTTGACCTAGTGTTATTTTAATTTGACCAAGCTTTGTTTTAATTTTACCTAGTGCTGTTTAAATTTAACATAGTGCTGTTTAATTTATAGTTAAGCTGTATCTTGATCTTTATATATTTATTTTTATTTTTTATAATTTGAAGTTTAACTATTCAACTTAAAAGTTAAACGCACCTGCAGAGACTCGTTGCGCAGTGGTTAGCGTATTTTGAAAAATCAATTGTAAAAGTAATATTCTCCTGAAGGTTGAAGGTTCAACCCTCAGTGTGGGCGACCGAAAAAATAAAATTGCGAGTTACTTAGGATCTCTACTCGGTCCTGGCTAACAAAATGAAAGCATGCTGCTTCCGTAAAGTAAATAAAGGGTTTCGTTCGAAATTTCGTCCAAATTCCCGAGTTCCACAAAAACATTCCCGAGTTGGAAAAGATACACCTGAAGAAGACCGAAGGTTACATCGATCGAAACTTTGTGTAAAATCGCACTCAAGACGAGAACAGTAGTTCGAAGAATCCAAATAATACGAATAACCCACCCTTATCTTAAAAATTCAGAAACGTTAAACATTTTAATTTGAAGTTTTGCTTTTTTAATGTAAACTATTACCTTTTTAATTTGATAGCAAAAACGTGTATATGATGGATATAACCACTGGTCATTCGTTATTGTAACCGGATCATAGCGCCACACCTAGCATGGATGCTGCTGACCTCAACGTGTATCAACTATCGTGCAGCTTATTTATTAACCGAAACCGATCCATCGTATTTCCTTTGCAGTTAAAATCAGAGTAATATCAGATCCTATGCGTAACATGAGATAATATGGACCAAACAGTTCATATCAGAAACTAACATCTTCCCTTAGTGAAGAGACCGCAGGTGAAGGGTCATATCTAAAACCGTTTGAATGGACAATAAATCTACAAGAGAATTGAGAATACTAAACGGAGAGCACTTGGAGAGTGCAAATCTCCTCTTCTGCTTAGCTATTAGCTTCTTTCGGATACAGAATTTACATTTTGCTCGTGAACCCTAGCTATAATGTGTTGCTACTATTCAACAGCGCAACACATCAAGAACTATACATAATTTTATGTATTAGGTGTCCTTTTTATTGATCATCAACTTCAAAATAGAACAAGACTTTTATAAAAAGTGACAACGTAAGGATGAGCAAAGGTTTTAACTGAACCATACTATATTGCATGAAGTATTCTAGAAGTTATATTTTGGAAATATTGATCAACAACAATAAAATAAAATGTTTAATGGGGCTCAAACGTAGCATGGCGGTTACTGTTTAAAAAAAAAATCAGATCCATAGATCTCAATTGGGAAAAATCAGAAGTTTAAACCACGTAACAATTTTGACTGTGGCCGAACTTTTAAAGGTCAAATTTAAAAGTCTAGTTCAATATTTGTAAAAAATAAAGGGCTTCATTGGCTATAATATGGACCGCATAGTGAATCTTTATGATGAACAGAGCGGAAATAATCACGATTTTACAGGGCAACACATCAGGAACAATACATAATTGTATGTGCTAGTTGTCTTTCGTCATTTATCATCACCTTCAAAGTCGAATAAGAACATTATAATAATAATGACAACGTAAGGCTGAGCAAAGTTTTTAACTGAACCTTACTATATTGCATGAAGTATTCCATGCTTTGAAATGTTAATCAGCAAAAAAAAAAAAAAAAAAAAAAAAAAAAAAGAAGATTCATTGCGGCTTAAATGTAGCATAGCAGTTACTGTTTTTTTTAATTTTTTTTTTTTATAAAATTCAAATCCAGATCTTGATCTTGCCCAAAGTGTAGCAAACCACTAAAAATTTTATTTAGAATATTATACGTATCGGACCTATAAAAATTATATTTAAATATTAAATCTTACAGACGTACGGAATTTGATTTAAATATGAAGTGTTACAGACATACGGAATTTGATTTGAATATGAAGTGCTACAAACATACGAAATTTAGTTGTAATAGCAAGTGTTACAAATGTACACAATATTTTTTTGAATATTAAATGTTAAAAACACAAGAGATTCTATTTGAATATAAAACGTGGCAGAGTATGGACAATTCTTTTTAAATATCCTGTTTGACAGACTGACAACAATACTCTCTTCCAGTGTAAACTTTACCGATAAATCGACCAACTAGCAAACGAACAAGCATATCATCTTATCAAATAACCACGAATGAAGATACGGTTTATAATTATGCATTCTCCTTCACGAGATTAGTGACGTAAATGCTGACAAAGTGCGGAATAATTTGTGTATGATTTCTTAATACCGTTCAGTCGCAGGCTTCCATAAGTGACGGTATGTGTGGTGTTAATTAGTTTTACAGGCAGCCTTAGAGATGTCGCTTGTCCTCTTATTTTGGCAGATTAATCCATCTGCGCCATCTTTGATAAAGAATAATTTCAAAATGGCTGACCATTTGTGTGTCTTATGTGCGATTTTGTATTATTATTAAGGACTTGACCCATAGATTTCGGCGTTCGCCGCATAAAATGAGTGAGAAAGTTATCTACACGGAAGAAAGCAGGTTAGATTCGGAAATCGTTACATAATTTATCAGAAATAAATTAAGGGAAGAATAGTTTTTAGAACGATTTCTGGAGAGCTCGATTGTAAAATAGTGCATACGAGCGCGTGAAAGAATATCAGCAGCATCGAAGGATGGCTGGCTTGCAATAAGATTAGCAGCTGCAACAGCAGCTGAAAAACGCGCACATGCAAATTACGAAGTGTTCGCGAGTTGTCGTGACAAGTAAAAGAAACAAAAGGATACTACCCGCTCGGGAAAAAATAAAGTGTGCGTCTAAGAAAATGGAAGTGTAAAGTCGAGGATAAGAATGTGCTGGCTGTGGCTCGCATGCGGTCGAAGGAAGGAGAAACGCGCAACCGGCTAGATGGACATGTGGCAACAAGAAACTTTCAGCGGGAGAGTAACGGTAATAAAAACGTTTGTTTAAAAAGGAAAATGATGTTTATCTATTTATTTCCATTTTTATTTTTTATGAATTACTAAAGTAAAGTGTAACGCCACGTAAGATTACATATTTTTCAATAAATTTAAGCTAAAATTGTCTGATTAAGCAAAATGCCCCTTCTTTTCTTCTATAACGTCAAGTCTTTTGTTTACAATACAAATCTTTGAATTATCACAATTGTATTGTTTGTACCTACATACAGAGCCTGGTCAGTTGATTACTTTTATTATTTTACTATCTATTTAATTATAATCATGAATACTGATAGGACAAAAGCTTTATTAAAAACTATAAATTATACAATCAACTAGACAAAATACCCCAAGAACAACCTTGCATCACTTTTATGCTGTCTTACCAAAACTAAAACTAGCTACAGTTATACAGCGTTTTTATAACGTTTATACATACATACATACATACATGTTGATTGCAACGTCTTGTCAGACGAGTGCTAATCCCTCAGACATTTAAAATCCATGAGCCCACATGCCTGAGGGAGTATCTATACAAAGATGATGTTACAGAGTCTTAGCTTTGTACGACAGCTAAGTCTCTCTCTCGGTTCAAAATGTTGAGATCCAGCAACAAGCAAGAGCAAGATAGCCAGCAACAAATTAAACTGCAGACAAGCTTAATGCGGGTAATGATCTCCCGCTTTATGGTTTTTGAAATCAGAGATTTGCTTCTCCTAGAAACGTTGCCTTCACCACGGCTTACTGGAGCCCTCTCAAACCCCATTACACACACACACACACACGCACACACACACACACATACACACACACACACACACACACACACACACACAAATATACACGGTGCTAGTTGGCCGTTGACCCAGAAAAAGAGTTCATTCGTCCTTTGGAAGGTCTTGTTTTTAATCCCCCAGGGAGACTAGCCGCCCTCCTCACCAAACAAGTCTGATGGGGGAACCAGTTTAGTCGCCGGTGACCCGACCATGAGGCAGGTAGTACTGGGTTACATGGTACCAGTAGCATATGACATGACCTGACACAATACATACATACATACATACATACATACATACATACATACATACAGAGTCTCTTTAAATATATGTATAATATACATACATTTACAGATCTGCTATATAGCAGTCTATATAACGTGTTAATATACGTAAAGTGTCTCTTTAAATGTATGTATAATATATATAATTTATATTTGTATTATTATACTGGCCGTATCGTGTTGTGTGCATATATACGGACATATATGCAGACGTGTCCCAGTAATGTATGCACAAATATACTGACCGTATTATCTCTTGAATCTATATACAAAATGTGTTAATCTCAAAGTATCATTGTTAGCAGCCGTAGTGTCTAGTGTGTATACAGGGTTCAATATTTCGTGTAATGTACGTTGCGGGTACGTGTGTGCGTTTATTACACATAGACATATTCTCGTAGACAAAGGTGTGCCATACCCTCTTTAGTCATTTCCTTCTCTACTAGCAGTTGAAAAACTGAATACGCGCTAACAAACATGGTGACTAGTGAAAAAAAATACAGAATACATTCGATTATAAATGCATCAATATTATAAAAGTATATAAAAGCCAAATACGTCCAAGGATGGAGTACTGCTGCCATATCTGGACAGGAGCTGCTAAAACAGCCTATCCTACCTTGACAGAGTACAAAATAGACCTCGTACCCTAGTGGGGATGCTCTTTTCTCTTCCCTGCAACCTCTCTCCCACAGAAGAGACGTTGCGAGCCTTTCGTTCTTTTATCGTTATTTCCATGGGAAGTGCTCGTCTGAGATCCAATCTCTGGTCCCCCCTCGCCAATCTTTCACGAAAAACACCCGTCTAGCTGAAACCATTGTTAGTAATTTTCCCCACTCTTTATCTGTGCCTAAATCAAAACGTAGATTCCACGAACAGAGCTTCTTTCTTAGAAGTGCACGCCCGTGGAACTCTCTTCCGTCTGCCTGCTTCCCACCTGACTACAACTTGGATGTCTTCAAGTCCAACATAAACAAATTCCTGATAAACCGCCCCCTTAAGTAAGACACTTTATCAGATCTCCATTACTAGCGATTAATACGATATTATCCCATTGATTACTGTACACGCAATAACCCTTATCCCCGAGTGGCTTCCAGGCCTTGATAAGTGGGGACTTCCTTTTAAAAAATACTTGTTGCCAGCAGTTTTAAATGTGATATTCGATCAAAACTGACGCGATTACCCATAGAAATCAAGTTTTTTAAAAGTAAGTCTTTGGTTGGTACTCTATCGCACACGAACGTTGAAGATCACTTATTAAAAAAAAATCCATTCCAGAAAAAAATCAAGAAAAACATCGTCCGGTCAAAACTTTTGTAAATGTTAGGTGACGAAACTTGAAGATAAACATAGATATTTATATACAATAATCGGAACAAGTCAAATGTTTGAAAAGGCCAGACAGACCAAACTAATTTCTACATATTCTAAAATGCGTCCATTACCACTTCTGTGGACATAAAAATGAAGAACGAACCCAAGTCCGATCCCCGGTAAACTGACTGATTAACAGACTTCCTCGATTGTTTACGTGAATATACCATGATAGTTTCTTTGTTAGTTAGACACTTTGCGTAAACAGATCAATTTTATTCTTATTGTTAATTATAAATATTTATTCTAACATTATATTGCTGAAATAAATTCCAAGTCGTTTCTTATCATAAACTCCGTAAATATTTTATTGCGTAAATCTGTAAATATTTTATTTAAACTCTGTAAATATTTTATGTAAAATAATTGACTTATCAATAAGTTCCTAATTCGTCTCTTCCTCTTAGGCTGTGTCCATATAAGAGTTTCCAATATAATAGGCATCGTGCGATCAACCAAGACCCAAACTGCGTCCCATTACTGAATTATTGCATACTCTAATTGAATGTGCTCTGGTGAAATCGTACCACATTTGCCCCTCCACATAAATATTACTGATTAACCCGACAAATAGCAACATCTCAGAGCTCGCTAGATGCCAGAAAGCCTTCCTTCCTTTGAACTGCTAAAACTTGAAATTCCTTATCCGTTTCTTGCTTATCCGACTATAGTAGCACGTATACATTTAAAATAAATAGTATAATAGATGTGACTTTTTCTCTTGAATGTAGGTGTCTTCGGTATCAAATAAGAACTAGACTACCTGTGACCCGTTGGGTCAGTATGTTATATTAGCTATGGAATTCATGTATGAGCGTGACACTTGTGACGTAAAGAAAATAGTTTTTTTTGACATAACGCAAACATTTCTATGAAAGTATATTAAAACGAAAAAAAAAATATAGATAGATTTCTCTGTTTATTATAATTGATCATTTTTGAAAAAAAATTACAGTTACTGAATTATAAGTGTTTGGCCATACTTATAGGTAAATGTGCACTTAACAGATACCATAATACTTATTATAGTTAAATTCAAATTTTGATATATCTGCTTTTTTTTTTACACCGTTCATTTCTTTATTACCTTTAAGTTATTTTAAACACCACTCTTCCCATGTTAAATAATAATTTCGAAATAATAACGTTAATATTTCAGCGTCCCAATTGTTCTTTTGTCTTTTGTTTATTTTAAACCGCACTCTTCCCATGTTAAATAATAATTTCGAAATAATAACGTTAATATTTCAGCGTCCCAGTTGTTCTTTTGTTGCTTTTTTTTCGCGTTTAAATTATCCAAATAAACAATTGTTAATACTGTCTGCTTTTTTACATCGTTCATTTCTGCATTATGTTCAAGTTATTTTAAACCCCACTCTTCCCATGTTAAATAATAATTTCGAAAAAATAACGTTAATATTTTAGTGCGCATGTCATGCGCGCATGCGCAACTGGATGTCGTAAACCAGAAAGTGGGTTACATACATCGTTACAAGGTCATTTGAATTTTATAATTATACAGATTAAATGAAAACATAGTACAAATAATGGGGGAAAAACGGAAACGGATGAATAAAACATGAATGGAAAACAGAATGGCGAAGTAATGCACGCACTTAAAAATGGCGGATTTAGGCACGTATTTATAAATGGCAGATGGCGCACGCATTGAAAATAAATAGAGAAAAAGATAAATCTTTTATACTTTCGAAATTACTAGTAATAATCGCCTGATTTTCAAAGGGCAAACAATGAAAATGCTTCCGTGGTATGTGGATTTAAGAGGCACGAGGACAGAAAGCATATGCAATCATGGAAAATATTATTAGACGGACTCAATTAAAGAAAAATCGCGCACTTAGCAGGTGTTATACGACACACCTTGCATCTGTGTATCTTGCGAACAGGTATAGATAATTGTTCTTCAAGGTGTAGGGGATAAATCAGCTATGTTATCAAGACAAGAGGCTGGACTGGTCGTAAATTGTCATCAAACCACAGCCGGGATAATTGGATAACGTTTTATTTTTTTAATCAGATAATGACTGATACATACATGAATATTTTTTGTATTTTTTGCGGTTTATTTTTTAAGAAAAAAAGTTTCATTTAGTCCTAGAAACACCATGTTGATAACATTTAACATATATGATATTTGATATGTGATATTTGATGTGTGATATTTGATATGTGATATATATATATATATATATATACATATGATATTAATGATATATGATATTTGATATGTGATATTTGATATGTGATATATATATATATGATATTAATCATTCAAATCATGTGATATATATATATATGATATTAATCATTCGAATACACATATTTGATATGTGATATTTATATATTGACATGTGATATTTAATATGTGATATTTGATATGTGATATATATGTAATATTTGATATGTGATATGCGATATGTGATATATGATATGTGATATATGATATGTGATATTTGATAGGTGATATATGATATGTGATATGTGATATATGATATGTGATATTTGATATGTGATATTTGATATGTTATATTTGATATGTGATATTTAATATGTGATATATGATACGTGATACTTGATACGTGATATTTTATATGTGATATTTGATATGTGATATTTGATATGTGATATATGATATGTGATATTTGATATGTGATATATGATATGTGATATTTGATATGTGATATTTGATATGTGATATAAGATATGTGATATTTGATATGTGATATTTGATATTTGATAACATGTTGATAACGCACGCTGTAAAACGAAGATATACGCGCTTTTTAAAACACTGACCCGCAGTTGTAAAGTATGCGTATTTATTTTATCGCAACTAATGCAAGAGCTGTTTGTATGTCTATTTATTTCCAAGATATCAGACGTACGAATTTGCAATTTGGTATGAATAATACTCTATTGTATGGATCTAATAGTTATTTTCGGTTCTTATAATGGTGATTCTGAAATTGTTATTTACTTAGTATGCCTATAAACTTCAACCCACAAATTACAAAAAAGTTGATTTTTTTGTTTCAAAATCTCAGCAATTATGTTAATCATTAATTGGTTTATACTCCCTTTCTCCTGGAACGATGCTGGTACAGTACATGGAGATGGCAATTTTCATTTTATTTATTTGAAGAATATTTACCTGGAAATAGTAATTCATTTTATGGGAGAAAATAGTTATTTCTTTTTAATATATATATTTAGCCTTATTTATCCGGTTGCTTGTTTTTTTTACGGCATATCAACCCTTTTTAGTTTTTTTAATCCAGTGATTTTGAAAAAAAAGTTTTCAATTGAATATATATATATATATATATATATATATATATATATATATATATATATATATATATATGTGTGTGTATATATGTGTGTGTTTAAAAGTCAGTTTCTATTTAACCTATATTTGGAACCCTAACGGGTACTACCACCCCGGGTCAAAGTTGACCTAGGAGCAAAGCCAATTAATAGGTGGCCCCACCCTCCCAAAAGCCCACAAGCTAGGACCTCACCATCGTATATAGTTTAAGGTCATATCCAGGACCTTATTTATCTGGAGGAAAAAATAGATCTAGCATAAAATAATTTTGTTCATGTGTTTTTGAGGGTGGTGGAGTTTTATCAACACTGCTGGGGAGCTATAATTTAATCTACTCTTTTGTTTTTAAATCCTCGAAACAATGGTTCATTTTTTTTTACATGAGTGTCACCACTTATCAAGGCCCAGAGACCACTCGAGGATAAGGGTTAATAGGTATACATTAGTCATTGTGATTTTAGCATAGTAAACAGTGGGAATTTTGTAACTTGGATTACTTAGGGGGACGATTCAATTAGAACTTGTTCACATTGGACTTTTTCTTTTTTTTTCATAGGTATAAACACATTATCAAGGCCAAGAGGCCACTCAAGGATAAGGGTTAAAGAGTGTACAGTAGAGATTGGACAATATAATAATCATTAGTAATGAAAATTTGTTAAATTTGATAACTTATATGGAACGGCTCATCAAGAACTTATTTACGTTAGACTTGAAGACAACTATATTGTAGTAAACAACTGATGATTCCTTTAAGAACATTGGTACTATTGTTTGTTCATGTAAATAAAACTATTCAGTGATGCAGTCAGTTAATTAACTTATTGACAAAATAATTTTCCAACGAAGGAGTAAATTATACAGATTGATGTAGATAGCACCGTGGAATTTTCTAGGGTTAATGCTTGGGCGTATTTTTAATCTTGATTAATTATTCAAAGTATATTTCTTTTAGACTGTTTATTTATCATATTATTTGGATTCGGACGAATGTTCTCATCCTGCGTGTGATTTTCACAACGTTTCGGTCGATGTAACCTCCGACATTCATCAGGGGTATCTTGTCGAACTCGGGAATGTGTCTGTCGAACTCGGGAATTTTGGACAGAATTTCGAGCAGAACCCTTTATTTACTTCACCGTCACGATTCACATGCTCTTCCGTCAGGCATGACTGGATAAAGGCCCTCGAGTTCGACAAGATACACCTGAAGAAGGCCGGAGATCACATCGACCGAAACGTTGTGAAAATCACACTCAAGATGAGAACAGCAATCCTCATCTAAAAAATTCTGAAACGTCATGTCTATTTATCAGTTCCACTTTTTCTCGGAAACTACCGGGTTGATCTAACTGAAATTTTGTATGAACCTTTGTTATGATTAGCTATGATATAGTGCAACGAACTACGTATCATTGTTTCCATTTAATGCATAGTAAGAGATTGATAGGGATTAGTCCCTACAATATAATATTTACTTTAAAAGTTTTCTCGGAAACTACTGTTCTGACCTGGCTAAAATTTTGTATAGATTTTTTTTCATAGTGTGAAAGAAACTAAGTACTTTGGTATCTGTTCGATACACAGTCAAGGATTAATGCGAATAATGCTTATTTTAACATGAAATACCAATTTTTGCATAAAAATTAGTACAAATTTAAGCACTAATTTGGCATAAAGCTCCATTTCTAAGTCAACGAGTTATTACTTTTGCACTTTCGGCTAAAAAAAATATTTTATTATCAAAAATGACAGACCAACGCAAGATTTATTTCCATCTAAATCGTCATAGACAGGCTAAAATGTAATTAGGAATATCAGCATAACAGGCCGTACAACGGACAGAGCGTGTCATTGGGATGTAGTGACGTACCCGAGAAAGAAAAAGACTTAAGCGAAAAAAATATAGAAAATCGAAATCATTAAACCGATACAAAAAATATAATCGTTTATTTTAAAAATAAATTTCGATTCTGAAAAATAAATAAATAAATAAATAAATAAAATAAAATAAAACAAAATATAATTGTTTTTTCCTTTTCTGTTCGGGATGTTAATCCGTTTTACGAATAGAATATTGAAAAAAAAACACACACACACAGACATAAACATTAAAGTCTAGCGCTAAACGAACGGTGGCCATTTTAAATAATGAATGAGGCGGTGATTCTTTTGTCGAAGTTTTCTTCTGTTTTTTTTTTTTTTAAATATTTTTTTGGTTTGCAAAGATTTCAATGCTTGAATTAAAAGATATAGAATTATCTCCCCTTCCAACAGATACTTGATATTACTTAAACCGACAATAAAAAAAATGCGGTGTTTCTTTTTTCTTTTAGTCTTTATCCGATTTCTTTCGATTAAGACATAATCTGCAACAAAGAATTGCGTTGCATTTAGCAAGAGATTAAGTCGATGGCAAGGGAAACATTTTGTGTCTAGTGGGCTGTTTTTTTTTTCTCACAGTATATATTATCAATACTATCACGCTTCTCACTGTAAAGCACATACAAGCGACTATGGTTACACAATTCGTACAGTTACTTAGAAAACGGAGTTAGTAAACCGGGCATAGTCATCTGGGAAAGGAAGGAGAAAAAAAGCAACCGTCGTGGAAGTAAGTGCTGACTTAAACAGAGTTGAAAGAGAGAGAGAGAGAGAGAGAGAGAGAGAGAGAGAGAATATAACGAAACACCAATGTCTTATAAACGGCATGAAAAGAAATTGGAATCTTAAGAAGATCTCCATTGTTTCATTATAGAAGCAACCGAACTCATGACAAAGAATTTCAAAAACTACCTGGTAAATATACCCGGTGAACCAAGTGTATAAGTAATGGAGACGATTGCACTTAAAGGGACGCTTAGAAGATTTTTTTACTCTTTTCCGCCCCAAACAAGGCATATTATCACTTGGAACATAAAAGGCTACTATTTGGAATCGCATCTGTGAGGGAGTTGGGCAGCGAGATGTTTGTTTACATTATAGTTAAACTTTAGCAGGTTAGTACAATCAATGAAGCAGGAAACAGGGAGGGAATTCCAAAGTTGAACTGTTCAAGAGAAGAAACTATTAGAGCAGAAAGCTTTTCGGCATTGAAGGACATCAACAGTGTGTGGATGGGGTTTTGCTACTCATCGTATTAGTCGGGAGTATGTATGTCAACGGGGGCACAAGTGCTATGAGTTCATCAGAGCACATTTCATTAGAGAACTATAAAATATCATTAAATAGCTTTAAAATATCTCTCGGTTCGAATGTACGAAATAGCGGATGGATTTCTGGCATCCGGTAGGATCCCCTTTAGCCAAAAAAAAAAAAAGAAGAAAATTGAAAAAATTTATTTCGTATTTAATAATATCTTTGTAACGACGTCGGTAACCATCAGCATCCTTATCATCATATGGTAGTGTCAAAGATCTTCCCGACTTCTTCACTGCATCTCGATCTAGCCCCCCCCCCCACATAGTAGCGCCATGTGGCATTCATTTGACATTTGGTCACAAGCATCTTCAGTCGAGAATCTAATCTCGACAATCAGTCCGGGAGAAACTGAATCATTTCGGTGGCTTTTTATCTGTCAGGCATAGGCATTAATTTCGACGTACTACATAACACAAGCAGTGCCGATTCAGGAGAAGTGTGGTTGGGATTTCGTAACACTTGTCTCACAATTTAATGTGCAGCTACTCTTACAGAGAATACCCATTGTCTTTCGAGACCGAATGGAGGCTTCCATGTGCTCAGTAGTTTAAGAGTTTATCAGTTAAATATCCATAGACAAACACACACACACACACATATGCATCTATTGTTTTATTTATATAGATATATAGAAGCCTGGCACCTAGAGAGATAAAAGAGTACTGATTGTGATTATTTGCCGCCTAAATTTTACACAAATAACTTAAATACTTAAACGAATTTAAAAAAGTCTTAATAATATAACTATTGAATTATTTTCCGAAAATTTGATTACTTTTTTTTTATTATAAAAAATATATATATATTTCCTAAAATAAGATGTTTTAAAAAAGGTTTCATTGTCTAATTGCTCCGTTAAGTATGTTATACAATACATTTCTTGTGGCATTTTGGTCTGTTGGAGTATTTTGATATGTGATCTTGAGGTAACATGTTTAGGAGAAAGCAAACAAAATAATAGGGTGCTTCTAGCAGCTCCTGCCCAGATGTGGCGACAGTACACCATCCTAGAGCGTACTTGGATCTCATACAGCTAAATGAAAAATACTTTTGAGTCAATCTCGTTCTCTTTCGGAATTTTTTTTAGATGAGGATTGATAATTTGTATTATTTAGATTATTCGGAGCGATGGACGCGAGAATGACATACAGTGTATAAAATATCAGTGGTGTTGTTCAAATAATACATAGTAACAGAGCGAAAGAGTGATAACTAAGGACGATTTTAATATGCAATTCGTGCCACTTACTGGCCAATGATGTCGGGATGACCCAGGAACTTTCTTTAGGCCAGAGTATTCTATGTGGGAACGCTGACTACGTAATCCCACTTTGCCACACATATTTCACATCATTTTTCTGTGAGAGACAGATGGATATAAACTTCCGGAAACCTACCGCTGATACAATATTATCTAATAACTATAAGTCGAAAGAGTTGTTATATAACGAGGTGGAATATTTTCAACTAGCCGAAGAGGGAAGGCGCCCGGTTTTGTCCGGCTTTGTCCGGGCAAAAAATATGCGTAAATATGATATTTTAATTTGTCCAGATTTCGTATATATTATTATAGAGTCGTGATTTCAAAAGTAAAAAAAAAAGTATTTAGGTGCCATCAGCTAGAATCGAAACCGAAACTATAGCATTCAAAGCTGTAGCAGCGTTATTAAAAATCAAAAATAAACAAAGATGAATGTACAAAATATTTAACGATTTTTTCAATTTTAACCCATTTTTTTTACCCCTTAAAAACAATTTTAACCGACTAAAGATCCATAAAAGAACTGCCCCTAAAAAATGCAACCATTTGAGGCTCCTAGCGCCGCTGTACGACTTTTAGTTTCGGAGGAGATGGAGTTTTAAAATAAGGAGACAGACAGACAAACAGACATATAGCCGTTTATTTATTAGATTTAGTTAACAAGCAGACAGGCACACGTTTCTAAACACCTATTTATCACATTACATACACTGTTAAAGGTTAGAGGTTACCCTAGACGAAAGTCGTGAAACCGTGTGATTTCTTGACTGAGATTTGTTACCTCTTCTGTTGGCGAGACTTTAAGCGGGAAATGCTTTGTTCCAATTGGGGACATTGTGTACAACTAAACTACGTGTAGTAGGACGAGCTACCCGTCTACCTATCCGTCTTTTTTCACTCACTTCCTGACCACGTGATTTTTGGGCAGAAATTTTCTATCCCTTTTGTTGACGAGACTTACAAACAGGAAAGACATTGTGCCATAAAATTATATAGAAAAATGCTTTTAGAAAACAAACTTTAATTTACTCAAATTTAGTATAATTCTAGTCATTCTGGTCGGATTCGTTCTATCTTCCAACATTGATGTAGGACTCGTAAGTCACGTGCCCATTTTAGGTGGTGCCCCTTTTGAGGCACAGCATCGAATCCTGTACGAGTTTTAGTTCTCATTTTGTATTATTATTTATTTATATCTAGCCTCGCGGGCTAAATATTCCCCTTTACCCCTATGTATGTTCTTGGTACTCCGAGTTTTTCTACTTATTTATCTTATTTATATTACTATAATAGGCTGCAGAGTCAATGAAGGTATTCACACAATGTAAATATGTGTACCAGGACTTGTTATCCGTCTAGCTATCAGCCTCTCTTTCACTCTCTTTCTGACTAGCGTAGGTCGATTTATTTTCTTTGTTTTTTTTTTCGTTAGTTTCTAAGACAGTAGCTACAATTTCGATGATTTACACGAGATAATCCGCAGGGATTAAGGCTTGCTTAATAAATATATTTGTGGATGGAAAGTTTTTATAGGAATAATAAAAATAAAAGAAATAGAATTGCATCGCATAAACAAAACTTGGCACACGGATGATTAATCAGTATTCTCAATGTTACCAAACCATAAAAAACAATATATATATATATATATATATATATATATATATATATATATATATATATATATATATAAATGTGATTTATCTAAAACTACATTTATAACCTTGTGATTTATATTTAATATTGTTATAAAGTCTGAAAGAATGTCGAAACCTTCGTGCGTGCAATGTTCCGATAATGAGAATTTGATTTACATATAGCTATATAGAATTTCTGAATGAGAAACTGGAAATAATAAAACTAAAAAAAAACACCAAAATTTATTAAACTGTAGAAACAAAATAGCAAACAACTGTATGCCCAAAATAAACTTTACGTTACGATAAAAAAATTCGAAAGAAATCAAATAATAATAATAATAATAATAATAATAATAATAATAATTGAACAACTAGACAAATAATGCAAGCACAAATCGGCAGTAGTACTTGAAAACGAAATCACTGAATCTTACAGAACATGAGCACGCAAAGAGATAAACATATCCAAGCAAGAAGACAAATAATAGTTTACAAGACGGACACGTTCTACCAGATCATAGATTTCGCCGTTCAAGCAAACCTCAGTATGAATATCAAGGAGGTAGAAAAGTGGAACAAATACACACAACTGGTGAAAGAGATGAAGACGATAAAGAAGATGAAGAAAGTCAAGATAACACCAACCTCGAAAAAGTTCGCAAAAAGAATAGGAAAGATTTGAATCGGGGGGATGGTCGAGAAGATACAAAGGATAACAATAATAAAAACTATAGTTAAATAATGAGCTATAGTTAAATATTTAGAGATTTCTAAAGAATCGGAATTGGAATCGGTAATTGTATCGGAATCCAGAATTTGGTACGGAATCAGTAAGTGTATCCGAATCGTAAAAAACATTGGAATCGTCCCAACACGCACCCCCCATATATATATATATATATATATATATATATATATATATATATATATATATAGAGAGAGAGAGAGAGAGAGAGAGCGAGAGAGAGAGAATCTCGCTAGATTCAGCCACGTTGGTGAGTGGTATAGCAACAAAACAAATGTCCGTGTGTCAGTAGATAATTATATATATATATATATATATATATATATATATATATATATATATATATATATATATATATATATATATATAATGGAAATGTATGTTTGTTACTTACCGATAATCAAAATAACGACTAAACCGATTACTTCTACATTTTGGTATAGCATTTTCATTGTACCCATGCGTGTTTTTATATCTCTTTTTAAATATATAATTTAAATTCAATGATAACGTTATACTTAATTCATATTTATTAACTTGGGTAGTTTTCTTTGTAACGGTGTTGCCAGTTTTTTATATGGAAAGATATCACTGCCGGTGATTCACCGGACATGTGACATCAATAAAGCATTTGTTTAGGCTGCATGATGAATATATACAGACACATTTTCACAAATAATAAATGACTACAATAAATTTACAGTAGGTTTTTGTTATCTTTATTGTATTTCTATTTTTCCGGTTTATTTGTTTTGAAATTCATCTGCATCTGTTACTTTGCTCGGCTGTCGAGTCCGAACCATGATTGACGGAAAATCTCGAAAATTCGGATCAAATTCTGCAAAAGTACCAAAATATATTAACGGTGCATCCATTGTACAGGTCGGCCCATATAAATGGTGGTTATTTGTAATTGCAACGAACTTCGACAGCCGAAAAATTAATTTTTAATAAAAAGAACAAAACAATAACTACTTAAATTTTCATCAATTTCAACAATAAGCAATTTGTTATGTCACAGTTAGTTTAGTGTTCTGGGATTCAAGAAAAAAAAATGATCTCAGCTATGTTTGTTCTGTCATGTGACATGTGACTTAAACAAAAGGGAAATGACTAAATTTTCTAATTTCTTCGAAAACTGTTTTCTTTAATAATTAATTCCTACGTTATTGTTTTTCGTAAGTTTTGGATATTTTCACTACTGCGACATGGCAATTCAGTATATACTATTGGTTTCACTTGAAAATCTATATTTCGATTTCCGAATTTCGCTGCAATTACGAACAAGCATCAAAATGTTTTCGAATATTCTCATTAATTATATTATAAAGCAATACCCCCCCCAACAAATATGCGCGATTAGGAGATTTTTTAAAAACTTATCCTCCAACATTTTTAGATTCTTTTCTTCCATATTTCTTTATTCTGAATTATAATCGGATTCCTACTTACTTCGTTTGTTTATTCTTGAAACAGTGTTCTTTTCAATATTTCCATCGATTAGTTTTTGATAAAACACTATACTTTCATAAAAAAGAAAATGGATTATTTTTTTTAATTTACAAGATTTCCCAGTGCGTGCTCACATACATGTCCATAGTAAAATTAAACCCTCATGTTTTTCGCTCAATCAACGTGCATTGAACGATTTCCGATTTTAATTTTAAAATTTTCATTAAAATTTCAGATATTGCACCCTAGGATTAGCTTGATGTTAACAAGACTCAGATACAATTTTTACATTTCTGTAACTTGATTGCTTCTCACATGGACAAATATGTGTTGTGTATTCTACAGTCAGCAAATCAGACAATCACTACATCTGCACAGAAAAAGGAACACATAAAGATATTGTGTATCCACAGATATTGAGAGCAAAAATATAGGAAACATATATTTTGTCTTTTTTTTGTTTTCGTTTTTGTGTTCCATTTAAACAAAATGGGCAACAGCAACGCCTGGCCGAGTACAGCTGCTATATATATATATATATATATATATATATATATATATATATATATATATAGAGAGAGAGAGAGAGAGAGAGAGAAAGAGAGAGAGAATAAATGACAAAATGTTATATTCCAAAATTCATGATGTTGACCATCTATTCAATTTATTCATTTAATTCAGTTGACTTATACAGTATCTGGTTCGTAGCGCAAAATCAATCACGTAATTATTATATCAATCAGTGAATCTATTATGCCCTTAACTCATCAGAAGAAATAGCAACAATCAATCCGTCAATGCCGTTCTCTATCTGGCAGCATTACATTGTCGAGGAAACTTATAATTAGCATTAAGGTAATGATTTCCGCTCAAAAGACTCGCAAGAAAGTAAACGACATGTGCAAAATAGTTATGAACTTATTAGCAGTGATTGGCTCAGGCCAAGCTTCGAGATCTATAATTGAACAATGCTGCTGAGTCGTATCCATGTCCATTGTATATATATATATATATATATATATATATATATATATATATATATATATATATATACTTCGTTTAATTATATAAATTGATATGCGAAGATATAATTTTATGCGTAATTTTTTAGTATTTACTTCAACAGTGCTAAATATATAGGTAAAGCCGATGCGAAGAAGGTAGGCTCTCTCTACCGTGCTAGAAAACTACTAACACCCGAAAGTATCCTGTAGCTCTATAAGGCCACTATTCGCTCATGTATGGAGTATTGCTGTCACATTTGGGCTGGTGCATCTGCTACTAGTCTCTCGCTACTAGACAAGGTTCAAAAGAGAGTCGCCAATCTGATAGGTCCTGAACTGGCATCTAAGCTTCAGCCTCTGTCCCATCGACGAAATGTTGCATCCCTCTGCCTGTTCTACAAGTATTTTAATGGTGAATGCTCTGACGAACTGTAGACACATTCAATTGTTTTTCTGAGCATTTTACAGTCAACGGAGAAAAAAATCCCAAAGACCCTAGTGTTTTGATGTAATGTTTTGAATATAATAAACTCGTTATGACCAAAGTTTCATTTCATTCCGACAAAATACTAAGAAACAGGGCCTAATTAGAGTTGGGGCCCGTTTTTTGGGCGTCATCCCCTCTCTCTCTCTCTCTCTCTCTCTCTCTCTCTCTCTCTATATATATATATATATATATATATATATATATATATATATATATATATATTAAAAGAGATTATTCCAAAGGTCAAAAATATTTAAACTACATTTAACCAATGATAATGTACATATATCAATCAGAATTTAAGCCACGTGAATTGACTCAAATATTAAGCAACATGATTAACATTTCTGTAATCGAACATACATATATATATAGTGGCAAAACCAAAAATAACAAGAAGGAATAACTTCATATTTGTATTTTTTCGAATATTACAATTGTTTCGACATAAATTAGACAATTTTAAATTTTATATCATTTAAAAAATTTTCATATTTACATCTCATCAAATATGATTGAAAAAGAATACAAAATTCGTACGTGTCTTGACATATTTTTCTTTTCGTTAAAAACTACATCGGACAGTGAATTACCACCCCTCATGCTTTAACATGTCAACCATCTTTGTTGAAAAAATTCATATGGCCCCTATTTTCGTATATTTTCTTTAAAATACGACGAGAATATTTAAAGTTTGACTATTTTGAAACCGGACAAAAATTCTGGATTAATGATATTTATGGTTTATTATTTTTAATTTATTGTTTTTATTGTTTCCTTTATTGATGAATCTCAAGTAATTTGGTTATAATTCAACTTTTACTCAAAATTCGAAACTATCACATGGAAAGTTTCGTATTTTTTGTATTACTCGGTTATTTGAATGTTAAACTAATAATACTGCAATGCTGTTTATTTATTTATTTTCCTACATTAAAATAAAAAAAATACGACAATATAATGTAAAATAAATAAAATAATCTTTATTGATATTAACGAATAATAATTATATCTCTTCCTGTTCATAACAATGTAAATGTGCTTTTGACTTCTTCAGAAATAAGTTAAATTTCTTTTATTCTGAAATTCTTATTAGATCACAGAATTAAATAACCTAAAGTGAATACGCACTCTCTCCCTCGTTAAACATAACAGGATGCTCGATCATAGTTTTTCTGTTTTTCTTTTTTATTTTCTAAAGAATCTTCCTTTCTAAAATGAGAAAAAAATGTTTCATCATTAAATCCCCCCTTCCTTCGGTGACAAAAACGAGTGAGGAATAAACAAAACAAAACAAAACCAAAAAAAATATGGAGAAAATGAGAAAACTACAAAAAAAAACCCATCTTAAATGCTTAGAAGTCAGTTTTACTTCAAAAGACAAAACCAGCGAAGCTGCAGAAGCAATATTTACAATTTAAATTCCGGGACGTAAGAATTAACGTCACACGATTAATTACATTTTAAAATGTTATTTCTTGGTTTCATACTTAATATTATTGCTGGGCACTTTCCAAGACAGCCTCGAATATTTTTAATTAAAAATAATAATTTTATTACAAATTTATATATATATATATATATATATATATATATATATACATATATATATATATATATATATATATATATATATATATATATAAAACTCCTCTATTTTTTTCGGAAATCCCTCTCCTCTCCCTGTATGCCAGTTCATCACTGACTGCTCCACGCATCTTCCCTCTAGTCAATTTGGATCCGTCGTCCTTCTCTAACTTCCCAGATTTATTTCGATACTTTTTTTTTAGTTCGCTTCCCAACAACAGTTTCTTTTCCCATATGTTGTCTCCTTTTTTCTTTGTTTCTTTTGATTTTTCCAAGTAATACAAACAGTTTTTGTGAATTTCTCCTTCGTATAAATCAGATGCGAATCTGAATAACCTAGCTTGTTTTAAAACGCACGATCTTGGGTTGTGTAGCGCTGGATAATGAGATTGGGTTAAGTTAGTGTTGCATTTAGATACACTGCTTCACAGTGAGATCTCACACTAAGAATTTTCTGAAAACACTGACTTATCAATTTGGATCAACACACACACACACACACACACACACACACACACACACACACACGCACGCACGCACGCACACACACACACACACACATATATATATATATATAGAGAGAGAGAGAGACTTGTATATGCCAATCGGAATGGATTAAAAATCTTTCTCATAAATAAAGTTTTTATAATGAGAATTTTTTTTAAAATATGAATATTGTAAATTTTGAAAAACGTCAATTTATATCTCTCTCTCTCTTTCTCTTTCTCTCTCTCTATATATATATATGTATATATATATATATATATATATATATATATATATATATATACGTATGTATATATAGTGATGTAAATGTAGACGTTCATGTCATATGGATGCTAATCTAAATATAAATTATCAACATTGTAGTTGTACATAGACCGATACACAATCTTCGCAGATTTACGGATGACGTTTTATCACGTAAACGTAAGTGGTTGGAATCCTGTTGTGTAATCGCCACGCACCAGTAAATCTTTTCTTCTCCTGTTCTCCCTGTATTTGTATATGTCTTCTTTTTTATAACAGATATCGTAGACATTTTTAAGCACAGCACAAATTCATTTACGATTTAACTATATTTAATGGTCTTATAATTTTCTTTACAACATATATGTATATGCACATAATATCTCCTGGTCATTTTGCACAAAGAAAGGGAGAGAAGCTATAAAATAAACCGCTTTGCCGATTCCTTAACATGAGATCTGATGTGCCAATTTACCACGACTTACTAGTTACTTTCTCTCTGTGACGTAACTACCCGAACTCTTAATGGAAAATTCTACTTACGTAGAATATTTCAGATTGTAACCTAATTTTTATACACTTGCATTTAACTATTGCGACAAAAATAAGCTTGCCTTTGTTCAGTCTTAATCAATCCGAAATGAATTATTGATTAATAAATCGACGATAATAATTATTTCCATTTAATTCTTTAAGCGCGAATAAAACTTGTTTTTTTTTAGTCTTTAACTGTCGCAGAGGAATTAAAAGGGATTTAGATGCATATTCAAAAAGAATCGTGGGAAACTGGCATTTTGACGATTCTTTAGAAACAATGAAGACTGTTTTGTCTTTGTTTATTTCAAGAGATGACAGCACAAGTAAGCGTTCATATTCTTTGATTCTGATTCTTTCTTTGATTCGAGGCGAGAACCCTGCCACCTGGATCAGCGCGCCACATGCAAGAAAGTCTGTTAGCTAAAACAAATAAAGCAAATCGTGGCGGACTGTGGAATATACGTACTTCTTCTCAGCAATGGGTGTAGTCATCCACCTACTAAGAACCCAGGCCGATGTCTCACAACTTGACACTCGCTAGGACGATATCGTCCAACAAGTTAACCAAGCGAGCAAATTGAGATAACATTTTTTAATGTGAAATAATATACAATTATTTCCACAATCAAACAACGTCGCAGGCCATACAAACCACGAAAACCGCAAACCGGGAGTCCCAAACCTATGGTTTTAGTGGTTAAATGACTACAACCCTTGTTAAGGAAAAGTAGGTAAAATCTACAGTCGGACTTCGGCGCAGATTAATTGATAGTTAATAGAATTTCTTGTATGTGGTGCGTTGGCGCAAGTTGCAAGGTACTCATTTCGCATGGAAATGATTTGGATTTTGAATCTCGAGTTCGGGCGTGTTTAACTGAATGAGAACGAAATTCGAGTCTTGGACTTCCGGTCTGCAGCTTCCATAGCCTAATTGAACTAAGACATTATTTGGTTCCGAAAATAATTATGTGTGTGTATGTTTGTTTGTGAAAATATATCCTTTAATATATATTTTCTATTCTTTGTATATGCCAACTACTATATATATATATATATATATATATATATATATATATATATATATATATATATATATATATATATGATTAGTTTTTTTTTGAAAAAGAATTCCAGCAGAGTGCTCAATTAAAGGAAAATCCAAATTTTAAGAGTGTATTTATATTTTCTGTACAGAAAGTTGTTAGTTGAGACAGATCATTGGTACCGTCGGTTTCAAGCCCGATAATAAGGCCCGTTTAAGGTATCCTTATCAAGCTCTCTTCAGCCAATATTCGTTTCTCGAGACGAATATTGGCTGAAGAGACGAATATTGGCTGAAGAGAGCTTGATAAGGATACCTTAAACGGGCCTTATTATCGGGCTTGAAACTGACGATACCAATGATCTGTCTCAACTAACAACTTTCTGTACACAATATATATATATATATATATATATATATATATATATATATATATATATATATATATGAGAGAGAGAGAGGGAAAGAGAGAGAGAGAGATTCGTTCATTAACAGTTAGCGAGTAAAAAATGAGGGACGAATCAATTTCAAGTATTTCGAGGAATTGAGAAGCAACTTGCAAAACAGGCAAAACCCCATCTTCAATCTATCAAAATATGTTTTTCCTTTTTACACTTGCCTACATAGTGATGTCTATTAATGAGTGTTATATTTATATATTTGAATTATTTAGATTACGATATAACCTGCGACCGTCGTTAAGTGCGTTTAGTGGAACTCAGAAATCTTTATGGCAAACTTGAGAATCTATACAGAATTTCGAACAAAAGCCTTTATTTTATCCAAATGAGTTTCTTGATATCATTCCATAACCATGACAAGGTTAAAGTTTTAAGCGATTTGTAATTATATTCTTAGTATCGCCCGTATAAAGGATTGAACCTTGGACTTCTTGAAGGCTTTCATTTGAACTTATTACTTAGTACGGTTATGTGCTTGGCAACAGGTACTTACCAAATAAGAGCAAAATACCGCCTTGAATTAATGGTTTCATTCGAAATCCCCGAGTTCGACAAGCCGCTAGTGAAGAAGGTCGGAGTTTATATCAACAAGGATGTTGTGAGAATAACATTTGGTACAAGAATAATAATACAAATTATGAATCCTTATCTACAAAACTCGGAAATATTACATTTCACTTTTTGGAAATTGATTTGATTTGTTAAATTTCGTCGTTTTCAAAGTACAGTTACCTTTTTATTTTAATTATTTAATGTCGAAACCCGATACATAGTAGTAAAATTTGCCAGTCATGTTTTTTCATTACTTTTTATTATGTGTGCCATAATATTATTCTTACTATTTAATACTAAATAATTATAGCCTCTCTTATTTTTTCATATAGAAATATTTTAATACTATTTTTAATACTATTTTATTATTTTTCATATTTACAGATGTTGGAGCAGAACTAATTCAAAATACGGAAGCTTTTATAAGGCGTGGAGAGAACACCGATTTGTCATCGTCATAACATGACAGAAATATATAAATATGTTAAAAGATGATGATCATGGGGTTTTGCGGTTGAACAGACTCAGTTAAAATGTGTTAACAACGGAAAGCAATACAAGGACATGTTATAGTTTATGGAGCATTAAGATTACAACCGTACCAACACATATATAATTATTTATTGTGTCTTCTATTCAGGGGAGATAATCTCCCACAAGCGAGATAAATGTTTAACAGTCATTCTTATTGCATATTAACCGTCTTAATAACTTCGATTTCACGAATAATTTATCATGTAAAATAATTAACCTCCAAAACCGGACCAGATGAAACCCACATGGAGCTGACAGTGTCTTAATGGAATTAACCAGAGGAGAAATGCCAATTATTCCCGTAGAAGGACTGCTTCGTGTTTTTATGGCCAGTTTTATTGATTGGAGTGCAAAAACATGCAACTTGGCTGTAAATGATGAATTATAACGGCATGAAACAGCGAGAAACACACAAACAACAAAGAACTATTCGTATAAGGCCAAATGATCTAAAACAAATATCAAAACACAAATCGTCAAATCTTAGTAAACCACAAGATAAAATAAACAACAGTGATTAAAATAAACTAATAAAACATTATTTTTGCATATTAATTACTAACTTAGTTAATAAGTTAATAATACGTTAAAAGTCGGACTAACATATTATGTTACTCTCATATATCGTCCATTGTAAATTGACGTCACGTGACTGATTAGTCATCATCATCATCTGTAATGGCATTAGTTTCCCCGATATTATGCTAGTAAGAATTCTTTGTAGAAAGATATTGGTAACTTACGTGAGAGACCACGTGTAGATAGCCAGCATTCTAAGTGAAAGTGATTTTTGTGGAGCAAACTGGATTCGAACTTGAAACACCCTGGTCATCAGTCCGTGTCCTTAACTACTTATTATTGATTAGGTAATCACTATTAAATATTTAAGTAATATTTTTAAAATTTCCCAAACCGATATCTACTACAAATTGCTGGAAATAATTATACTAAATTAACAAAAGAAAGAAAGAAAGAAAGAAAGAAAAACAAACAAACATAAATTATAATCCATAAATATAATTATTTATAGAGTTTGAATGGGATTTAGCGAAAAAATAATTTCTGTAGGACTATATTTTTGATTGGAGAACACAATCAAATCGATCACAAAATCTGGAAAGCAACCGCATCACTACCTTGGATATACCATGTTATTCTGAAAAAGGAGTCCATACAAATATGTATTCGTGCGCGGAGACTGCAGTGCGTGCTTTATTTTGGACTATTATGTTGACGGGTGAGTTTGGTTTCCATTTATTTTCCTCTGTTATTTTCTTCTCGTTTTTAACAGATAAATGAGAAACATTGAGGTTAACAATTTGTATTATTCTCATCCTGGGTGTTATGCTCACAATGCTTCGGTCGATGTAACCTTCGACCTTATTCAGGTGTCTAACTCGGGAATCTTTCTGTGTGAAATTCGGGAATCTGCACGGAATTTTGAACAGAACCCTTTATTTAATCCACGAGGATAACATGCTCTCGTTCCGTCAGCCATCACCGAGTTAAAATCTTAATTAGTTAGAAATTGTATTCTGAGTATCGCTCGCACTGAGGATTGAACCATTAACCATAACATTTAGCAATAAGTAATAATCTGTGGAGCTAAATAATAAGATTTTACATCTAAAAACAGAAATAAGTTGAAGACTTCCAAAATTCACACTAGAATTGTTCAGAAAGGCCCATGGCATAACAGATAACGTACGTGATAAAATTCTGTTAAATATAACACATTTATGGAGGTTGAAAGTACAATCTTCAGTGCAGGCGATACAATTGCGATTTACTTAGGAAAATGTACTTTGTCATAGTTTACGGAACAAAAGCACGCGTTCTGTTGTTGATTGAATAGTTTCTGTTCAGAATTTCGTGCAGATTGAACGTGTTAAAGATTATATTTCGTCAGTTAATAATTTTTGAGTGAATATTAAGCCGATAACACGTATAATCAGGCGTAACAATTTTTTATAGCATTAATATAATAATTATAATATATAATAATATATTATAATTAGATTAATATATTATAATACAATAATATATATTAATATATAATAATATAATATAATGTTAATAAATATGATTGTGTTGAAATATGAAATATTAGATTCATACAATTCTAGATTAATGTATTCCAGGAGAACTTTGTCCAACGCAAAAGTTTGAAATTTATTTTTGTTTTATAACCAACATACGGTTTACAAACAGATTAGTCAGATTTAATCCAAGTATTAATGCTGGAGCCTTTCAGGGGTCCATCCCAGGCCCAACTCTCTTCGTGATCTACATTAATGATCTTCCAAATCACATCCTTACATCATTTGTAGACATTTATGCTGACGACACTACCATTTATGGCAACACACTAAAGGCCGTAAACGACCAAGTCCTCTCTGATTCTCTCTCCTCTGATCTTGAGCACGTATTACAATGGGGAAAAAGGTGTCTGCTTACTTTTAATGCATCTAAAACTAAGCTTCTATCTTTACATCCTCGACGCTCTGATGCCCATCTGGCGTCAATTGAAATGAACGGCTCTCGTCTTGAGAAGACTTCCTGTTTTGACAAGCTTCTGGGCTTGACCTTTACTCCTGATATGAAATGCAACACGTATATCAAATCCATTGCCAAGGTCGCTGGAAAATGGTAGGATCCTTCTACCGCTCCAGTAGGTATCTCACTCCTGATGCAATTCTCTACCTAGATAAAAGCCAGGTACCGCCAACGATGGAGTACTTTTGCCACATCTGGGCAGGAGCTGCTAGAAGCAGTTTATCCTGCCTTGACAGAGTACAAAATAGACTTCGTAACTTAGTGGGGATGCCATTTTCTCTTCCCTGGAACCTTTTTTTCACAGAAGAGACGTTGCAAGCCTGTGTCTGCTTTATCGTTATTTTCATGACAAGTGCTCACCTGAGCTTCAATCTACGCCCCTCCCCCTCGCCAATCTTTCACGGAAAACACTCGTCTAGCCAAAACAAGTATCAATAATTTCTCCAACACTTTATCTGTGCCTAAACCTCAATGTAGATTCCATGAATAAAGCTTCTTTCTTAGAACTGCACGACTGTGGAACTTTGTTCCGATTGCCTGCTTTCCAGTTGACTACAATCTGATTGTTTTTAAGTCCAATGTAAAAAAAAAGATCTTGATGAACCATCCTTCTAAGTAATCCAATTTACAAAACTCCCACTACTTATGTTTCTTACGCTATAATCACATTGACTAATGCATACTCATTAACCCTTATCTTCGAGTGGCCTTCGGGCCTTGATAAGTGGTGATTTTTGTGTAAAAAAAGTAGGTCGATTCCCGACTGATTTAAAAAAATCTATTTATACATTTTTCCACTAATGTTTCACCACTTACCAAAGCAGAAACTCACGAGAGGATTAAGAACTATATTTAATTCACAGTACGACTCGACAGATAAGTGTTGGCATTTAACTTCTAAACGACCATGTCGTACTTTGTAGAGAAGTATTTCCGGGGTTAACGTATTCTACATTTTGGAAGTTCTTCAGAAGAAGCCCTGTTCATGTAAATTCCATTGAATAATAGGTGGGAGAGAGAGAGAGAGAGAGAGTTTGTCTGAAAAATGAAGACCATTTAATCATCCTAGGGATGATGGATGGCAGTTTGTTTAAGTGAAGTTGGTTTGCGCAGAGTCAGCTCCACTCTTACATTCTAACCAGCCTGATAGACAGGGCCGAGACAGCTAGAGGCCAGATACTGCATGGTCTGCCGGAAGTGTCCACATCCTCCTATATACAGCGCCTGATATTCAAAAATGGCTATCCATCAAGTATTGGCTAAGCTCGACATTGCTTAACCTCAATGATCTAAGGAGAACCCATTTGTCAACGCGATTTTACCGAATCTTAGGTACACGGAAAAGGAAAGAGTTTTTTTCAAAGTTAGAAGAAAGACGAGTTTTTCTGAGAAAGTTTTACGAGGTGGGCAGAGCTTGGAACCCAGTCGAGTAGCTAGAATGGATTAGAGAAAGTCTAGCAATATTTATCGTGTGATAAAGAGGAAACAAAAAGAGGAAAAACTCGGAATAATCATAATTATATTACATTTAAACTTCTGCGTGTTAGTACAGTCAGCAAATCAGGAGACCGGGAGGAGTAGCCCGAAAGAGGTTAAGTGTACAAGACTTTTTGGTATCTCTACAGTGAAGGAGTTGGATTTTGTTGCTAAACAGATTCGTCGAGGAAGTACAAGTGCAATGAATTCATCAGAGGACATTCAATTAAAGTACTTGTAAAACAGGCGCAGGGATGCAATATTGCGGCGATGGGACAGGGGTTGGAGCTTTGTTGATAGTGCAAGGCCTATTAGATGGGAGATTCTTTTTTTTAACCCTAAGAGTGAGAAACTAGTGGTAGATACAGCAGCGTGGATGTGAAAACCATACGCCATGCATCGGCGAATGGTGTCTTTGTAAAATGACAGGATACTATTAGGTGTGAATAATTTTCTAGCACGGTCAAGGGAACCCACCTTCTTTGCAGCAGCCTTTGCAATGCCCTCAATGTATTTGTTCCAGTTCATGTTGACTTATTTCTTCATATTGTATAAAGTATTCACAAAGTTATGCCGTGTTAAGCGGTAACTCTTTAATACAAAAAAAACAAAAAAAAACAAACAAACAAATCAGATGAAGACTCCGACGAGAAAAAAAAAAAAAGAGAGGAAATGAAAAAACCGAGCTATAAAAATCCGAGGCCGACCTCTACGCGCGTCTTGCAGTAGACTGTTTAACACTATCATTTTTATATCCCACCATTTATCGATCTCCCCCCACGCTCTATACACACGCCGTTCTTGATAAAGCACTTTAGTTCAACTCCGAACATTCAACCCGACTGTCTACTCGCAATTCCCTTGCGCTTTCCCTGCCTTTCCTCATTGGCTGCTACGCGAAAAACCCGACCTTGCCGGAGATAAGGTAATTTGAGAAAGATAACAAAACGGATCTATCCGCTCCTTGGAAAAAAAAAAAAAAACACGCACCCAGACCTACCCCACCCTCCCTACCGGGCACATCGTTTAGCCGCAGTCTCTACAAACTAAGACTTATCACAAGTATCATCTCATATGCTTTGGACATGTGGTACACATACAATCGACATCAATCAGTGATCGTTATACTCAAGGGAAATTCTAATCTATTTTGAGAATTGTTTAGTAGCAATCGAAGCTCCTGCTCCTGCACTTGCTAATGAGTAAGTTTGAATCCCACTAGTTGATCAATACATCAGATCATGATTGGCTTGTTGCGTCTGTTTTATGGAATAGTCAAACATTATATGAGTTATTTAAAAACAAAGCAGAATTCTCCCGTAGAAGATGTCTCCCTGTTTACTTTCGCTTCTTCTCGCTCACATACCTCTATTCCGAATTCGTAGCGGCGGGCCGATATCAGTGGACATTTTTTCTACTAAAAATGGTCATTAACAATGTTTTTTTTTAAATACTTAGCATATTTCAAACTGATATAAATTATTTCACAATAAAAATAATTAAATTATCACAAAAATATTTTTTCTTAAACCGAATTATTTAATCAAGTGAAAATTCTATTTCGTTTTAATTGATCACTAAATTTAAAAAGCTAAAGTATTTTTAAATTAAATTCAATTTTAAAATATTTTTGTTGATTAAGTTTGTCAGGTAATTTACTAAAATAACTTTTTGCATTTCGTAATCAAATAAAAAGTGGAATTTGTACTTGCTTAAATAATTCGAGATGAGAAAAAATCTTTTTGTTTTAATTTCATTATTTTTATTGAGAAATAATTTATATTAGTTTGAAATATGTTAAACATTAAATAAAAGCAAACCATTATAATTGATCGTCTTTGTAAAAAAAAAAAAAATCCACTGATGTCGGCCCACTGGTACGAACTCGGAGTAGAGACACGTGAGCGAGAAAAAGAGAAAGTAGTTCAGGGAGACGTCCCCTACAGGAGAACCCAAAGCAGATTACCCATTTTATACAATCAATTAAAATCGAAATTCTTTTTCAAACATAGACGTTTTTATTCACTTGCCTCTCAACGAAGCACGCTCAATTAAGCGACAAGCGACCATTTATTTCATGTGTATTGCAAAGAACAGCTTGAAAACGGAAACAAAAGAAAAAGCTTAAAAACAGTTTCAAGACGTTAAAAGTATACTGGTCGGTAGATAATTAAATTCTACTGCGTTCGTTATATAATGCATTTGTTATGTTTTACGATTTCTCGACTGTGAACTATCCTGCACTTTCATCATTTATTCTGTTGTTCTTACTTTTCTTTCCACGAGGGCAGAGTTATACGCGAATCTGTTTTCCATGTGGGGGAAATTGAGCTCCCTTAGAAGCGTACTCTGGATTGAAATATTTAATAGACTAAACAAGACATCAGGACATAAACTACTCTTTCTCTCATAGTAGAGACGATTTCAAATGAATAAGTGGTACTTTAATCCTGATCTAGTTTCTATAATCAACTAAAATCGAAGTTCTTTTTCAATCATAGCAGAGGTTTCTTACTTGCCTCCCCACGAAGCACCAGCATTTAAACACCATTTATTTCCAGGATATCGTAAGACAGCTTGAAATTAAAAAAAAAAAAACAACAAACAAACTTAAAATCAGTTTCAGCACTCAAAAAACTATACAAGTTGGTAGATAATAAGATTTATAGGAGTATAGATATAGATTTTCTATCTATTCTCCGATAAATTTGTAATTATATTGATATTTATATTTATATTAAAAAAAAACTTTTTTCTATCTATTTAAAAAGAAAATACAACTTTGTTATATATGAATCGCGGAATTGCATTCATCAAAAGATCTAATTAATTTGCATATTCTTTTAAACATTCATTTTAATTAATTCCCTATTATTTTTTTCGGTTTTCTTATGGTTTAATCATCTTTAGTTAACTATTACGTGTAATTATATTCATGCAGATATTCTACATGATTTATATTTGTGTAATATTTGCGTAAAAAGCTTATAATAAACCAAACCTTATATATATATATATATATATATATATATATATTTAAAAAATTTCGCCTACCAAGCCCCTCTATCAATTTTTGGTCTAAAAATATGAAACTTAATATATAGGGTATTCGGACCAATGCGAAACTTTATATTTGCGTTTTAGCCAGGGAAAATCGGTGCAAAATGTGAAAATTAAAAAAATGGAATTTGCCAGGTGAAGGTCGAACGACGCCATTACGATTATGCATGATTAAGGTAATAGCTATTGGTTAATGTGTTAATTTTTGGCCCTAGAGCAAACATAAAAACGTAAAAAAAAAAAAAAAATCGTAAGCTAAACGTTTTAGCTTCGATTCTCGGTAGTGGCGCACGAGTCATTTATTTTTAACTTTTAAAATCATTACTATATACTTACTATATCCAATATAATATAATAAACATGAAATATGCATTAATCAAAATATATTAAAGCATATTTTCCGACAGAGAAATACCGGAGAACCTGCCGGTATATATATATATATATATATATATATATATATATATATATATATATATATATATATATACAGTCCTGGTCAAAATCATAAGACCACTTAAGAAAGTAAGCGTTTACGCATATTATCGAAATTTTAATCAAACAAATGGTTGAAACCATTGCCAAAAGGGAAAATATAATGGAAAAAATGAAATCTGCTTCATTCGAAACCTTAACCCTGATCTAATAATTATTTTTTAAAAAACAAACATTTTCACCTGGTCATAATGATAAGACCACTTTAATAAAATCGGCTAGTTTTGAAAAAAATGAATACGAAAAGCTTTCTATGCTACTAAAAGCAACTTGTTAGTGGATAAAAAAAAGATCTTACTAAATTATAAATGGCAAAAGGAAAACCATTATCAGAGTTTGAGAGAGGAAGGATCTTTGAGCTTTATAGGGATGGACTCTCCCATACATCCATTGCAAACGAAATGAATCATAGCAAAACGGTCATCACAATTGTTTAAAGAAATCCAGATCAATATGGGCACAAAAAGAGTCCAGGTTAACCAAAAAAAAAAAAATAAAAAAAAATAACGCCATGACTGGATCGCCGTACCAGAAGAAGTTAAAAGAAAACAAAAAAAGACAGTATGATCTCAAGGCGATTGAGAAGCCAAACAGCAGCAGAATGTAGTCCTAAAACCATCAGAAGGCGTCTGAAAATGAAGGGTTTCAATCATTTAAACCAACTGCAGAAACCACGTCTTCTTGAACAGCACAAAACTAGCCGACTTAAATATGCCGCCAAATACCAGACTTAGGATGAAGAGAAGTGGGAAAATGTAATTTTCTCCGATGAGAAAATGTTTAATCTAGATGGTCCAGATGGATTTCAATACTATTGGCATGATAAAAATTTGCCCAAAGAGACTTTTTCAACTCGGCATAGTGGAGGAGGGTCTTTAATAATCTGGGGTGCTTTCTCGTCAGCTGGGACCCTAAAGTTGCAAGTAGTGAAAGGCCGGCAAACATCATTGAAGTACATTTCAATGCTTGAAAATGCTTCTATCAGGACTGAAGGTCCACGTCTGTGTGGAAGAAATTTGATTTTCCAGCAAGACAACGTTGCGATACGCACTTCTCGACAAGCACGAGAATATTTTTCTTAAAATAATATAGAATTGTTAGATCATCCAGCATGTTCTCCGGACCTCAATTCCATTGAAAATCTTTGGGGATGGATGGCAAAAGAAGTGTTCAAGGATGGAACCCAGTATGATTCGATAAAGGAACTTTCTGATTCAGTTTTCAGTCATGGGATAAAATTCCTTGGCAACTGATAAAAAACTTAGTCGCAAGCATGCCAAAGAGAATTTTTGAAGTAATTCGTAATAATGGAGGCTATACTAAATACTGAGACCTTTTTTTAGTAATTTATAATTGCCTTTTGTTAGATAAATTATCAGTGGTCTTATCATTTTGACCAGGTGAAAATGTTTTTTTTTTTTTTTAATAATTATATAATTATTAGATCAGAGTTAAGGTTTCGAATGAAGCAGATTTCATTTTTTTCCATCATATTTTCCCTTTTGGCAATGGTTTCAACCATTTGTTTGATTAAAATTTCGATAATATGCGTAAACGCTGACTTTCTTAAGTGGTCTTATGATTTTGACCAGGACTGTATATATATATATATATATATATATATATTTTTTTTTTTTTAATATAATTATCCACTGATACGTGTTTCGCCGTCTACAACTCATCAGAGGGGCTGAATCTAGCGAGATTCGAATTGAATTCATTCAAGATGTATCGCAAAAAAAAAATAACATATACCTAAATCCCGATATATTCGAAGAGTCAGCGAGGGGTAAGAGTTTAGGCTTCTTACCATGGGGTCCCGCTTTCGAATTCCGCCAGATTCAGCTACTCTGATGAGTCGTAGACGACGAAACACGTGTCAGTAGATAGTTATATTTGAAAAAATAATATATATACCGCTCCCCATGTGGGGGTAACTCGCATTTAAGTAAAAATGCACTTTCGTAAATAATTGAATTCATTCAAGACTTATCGCGAAAACAAAAACAAATAACGCACGCACGCGCACACACACACACACACACACACATATATATATATATACGTCGGGATGTATTGCATTGCTACTCAGCTATGAAAATGAATCGCGGTTAAGTGAGTGTGCGTGAGAGAGAGAGAAAAAGAGAGAGCGTGGGTGTATCAGAGAGAGAAAGAGGTAAAACAAAGAGAAACACTTTAAGCAAAAACTGTTTTAATTCTTGTACATGTTTCCCGAGAGCGGAAGTAAAGGCTCGGTAACAACTCCACTCCATATTAATTAAAAGCCCGGCTGTTTAATATACTGAAGCCGATTCAGCCATTTATCACAAGAACATTATTCAGCTGCGTGTTTAGATTGGATATTGCTGCTGGTTTATGAGTCGTTAAACATGCATGTTTTTGTTAGTCTTTAATGCAAATATGGAATACAGGATCGTTTATTAAATGTAGCGAATCCATATTGTCCATTAAACGCGGCACATAACTCCAACTCGCTGTTCTTTCTGAAGCGACCTTATTTGGGATGTTTTACAACAGACAGCAAAGGATTACTAAATGACGCTCTTTTTTCTGTAGCAACGCGAAATTGTCCAGGAAAGGGTGACTCTAAGATTCTGATGGATTCTAGAGATCTGGCCACGGGAAAACGGGAAAAGAATTTGTTTCTAATTTCTTAAAAATGCACTTAAATATATTTCGATTTGATATTGAAGTGCATGTTTGGGATATCGTGAAGTATATAATTCATATCAAACTTTATTCTTTCGAAAGTTGTTTACACAATATATATATATATATATATATATATATATATATATATATATATATATATATATATATATATAACAATGTATTTATTACCATATATATATTATATAATTACATAAATTAATATACAAAGAATTTTATGCGTAAATTTTCAGTATTTATTTCAACAATGCTCAATAAATACGTAGAGCTAGATAGTAAATTATGAAAATATATATAGCAATTAAGCTTCACAAAATATTTCGCGTTTCATTCCCGTTAGAATTAGTCAGGCTTATGCCTATGCCTGACGAATTCTCACGAGTAACAACGCTGGGGAAATCAGTAACGACTAAGGCTGGGGCGTTAAATGTTCTGGTTTTGATTCTAGTGAATGGAACCCAAGTCATTTTTATAATTTTGAAATGATTATATATTGCATAATAATCAATAGAAAATTGGCTCTAAAAGCTGTATATTAATAAAGTAGCCGGAAGAATTCCCCTCTGGCAAAAGTACAGTAGGTTCGCAACAACAGATTCCACATACAATCCAATACAGTTAGGCTAATAGCCACTATCTTATGTAGCTTTCGAACATCATTTCAAGCACATTCAGTCGTGATGATAAAATACTACATTACATCCTACGAACAACATCACCCCAATAGCAACATTGATAGATTGAGTAGCCTCTAATTCTCTCTCTAATATATAGTCCTAACACTGCTATCAGTAGTCACCGGGAGGAATTCTATACGTTCCACAGATTCTGTGATTACACGAACCGTAACTGGCTCATACATACATAAATCTAACACAATCTTTATAATTCCGGATCATAAATAACAAAGCCCTCCCCGCCAAAGTCCCTCAATTCTGATTGGCTGAGCTCTGATAATTTTTATATTCACGATCCAATTCTTCACATTATAAACGAACTGATACTAACATTAAAACATGGTGTCACTAAGAAACATATAATTTCGCCCGGCGTCAAGTTCATTTAATACATCGGTCATTTCAGTCATGTAAGATTGAAAAATACAAGAGAAAGTCATTAAACGAACGTTGAATAATCAGTTTACTTGCTTTCTTTTACAAAGTTTAAAACACCCTACCCTCTATGAAAATCTCCGTCGTCGTCGTGGTCAAAACAACAACAAAAGAATTACACAGCCCTTGCGTTCGATTTTTTTTACCATTGAAAACACTTCGTAATACAAACTGGTATTCCGTTCCCTTTATTTTATTTTACTCGAGTTTACACATTGTCTCTCGCATATTTCTTTTAGAACTTTTAAAATATATTATCCGCTAAATCATTCTCAGTCGTCGTCGAAAACCATAACAAACCAGATTCCCTCGGTTTAAACCTTTCGCTCGTGTTTTTATCCCATTGAAAACACTTCCGTTTGTTTTGTTTTCTTTCTTTTTATTTTGATACAACACATTTCGAAATACAAACTTGAGTGCACCCTAACAATTGGCACCCCGCTTACATATTTACATTTTCGGATTTTTTCAAATAATTCTGCAGATTATTATCGCTTGGACACTAAGCTACCATATTATAAAAGAACATTGACACAAAAATGATCCCTTCCAAATCTTTATAGATATAGTTTTATTTTTATATTTACTATAACGCTGCATGTGAAACGGAAAACTCCTTTCCAAATCTTTCAATATGCAGCGAAATCGACTCGCTTTACAGAAAAGTGTTGTCCGCGGAGAAATTAGAAACATACGATCCATATACTTCTCCGCCGTAATGGTTTCGCCTGCATTAAAAAACTAATGGATGAGATCGGTCTAGCTACAATCATATGAGGTGTTATATATATATATATATATATATATATATAATTTATCGAAAAAATATTATAGTTATAAAGTTCTTTTAAGAGATTAAAGTTGAGCGCTACTTACTGAATTGAAAAAAGCTGTCAATTAGCATACATCCATCATTCCAAACTTCCTGTTTGTAGAATACTCTCACGGCTGTTCATTATGGCCCCAAAACCCTTATTTCGGGCTTTTTGTGTGACTCGGCGTTGTTCGTTACGAATCATAGATAATGACAATCTAGAGACTCACACCTTTCAGGGGGGGGGAAGAATTTTTCAAGTCGGTGCATCCGTTCGAAAGTTTTATTGGTATGTACACATAACCATTTATAATTTTATTAATAGTATATAGAAGATAACGTTGCTGGTGAAACGGAAACCTGATTTCTAAATCTTTAAATGTACAGCCTTTCCTGGTAGCCGAGGGTCTAGTCGATAAGAATTCGCACAAATAGTATAAAAAAGACGACAAGGTCAACTTTGGTAATGGAGGGTTCCAATTGTTCAGGTACATTCTAACATGGTTTGGTAGACCTGAACAATGCTGACCCTGGCCTTTAGTTTTCAACTTTTCAGTTTTTCGTATTTGCGGTGATGGTCCTGGATATGACCTTAAACTATATCCAGTGGTGAGGCTTGGGGAGTCTGGAGCCACCCTTTAATTGCCATCGCTCCCAGGTCGACTCTGACCCGGAGTGGTAGTACTTGTTAGTGTCCCAACTATGGGTTAAATAGAAACCGATTTGAAAACAACAAATATATTCTATTAAAACGTTTTTTCTTCAAAATCTTTGGATTCGGCATTAAATAACCTGAAAAAGGTTGATATGCTGTGAAACAAAAATAACCTTATTTTCCGGCGATTATAATCGATTACAGGCATAAGTTTAAGATTACAAAAAAAAAAAAAGAAAGAATTGGTGGACCTGAACAATGCTGCCCCTACAATTTCCTTTTTATTTTCACTTATTCGTAAATTTTTCAGGCGATTATGAGAGCTTACGCGCTTAAATTTAGAATTATAACGTTCTACTACAGTGAACACCCATATTTTGTCCACTCCCGTTGTTAATGCTGTCACTGGCATTTAGATTTTTCCTTTTCAATTTTCCGCAAGTTTCTACGGCGCTTAACTTAGATTTCACGCTTAACTTTTACATTGCTAAAATACCTTGAAAAAATTGTATGCATCTTAACCAATGAGAAAACATTTAACGGCTAGGAGCAGCATAAACAACTGGCATGGGGCAAAAAAGGTGTGTTAAATTTATTAGAAAGTTATCATTACAAATTGATCCCCGACTATCTAGTCATTAAACATACTACCTTCATTTTTTTTTATCTAAAAATTAAACATGTACTCGATGATAATCGCCGGAAAAAATTGCGACAAAGTGAAAAGGAAAAATTTAAAAGCAACGTGAATCATTGTCCAGGTTCACCGCAGTGTTTTGTGGTTATTTCTCTTCCTCGTGACACAATGTTCCTTCCGGAATAATGCACTGGGTTATAATTAATTTTTAGTTCATTCTTTTATTTTCATTATAGATTAGAGGCAGGCAGTAACACCTGCTATCTAATAGGCCACACTACCCTACTTTTATTTGACACGTTAGGTGAAAGTACAGAATGATTACAGCACATAATCAAATCCCTATGTTAAGAATTGGTTTATAGATGCTAACGTTGTTACCTCTGCACGGTACATTCGTTTTGACTATGGGCAACAGTGACTGTTATTTTAATGGACCGGCATTGGCTCCCACTAAAAACTGTAGTTAAATTGTTCCTTTTACAGGGGGGGGATACTTCCACCAGGAAACGCTGGTACATAGGTCCTTCTAGTGATAAATAAGAAATCTGCATGAATTAAAATATACTTATGAGTATGTTACGACTGGTCAACGCAGGACAGTCTGCTAGTATATATTATATTATAGTATATTATATTATAGTATATTATATTTAATTTAATTTAATTTATTTAATGTGTTTTCCTGTAAAACACCAGCGCTTTCTAAATTGCCTAATACAAAAAAAATCAGTTGACTACTCTTTTAAAATTCTTACTCATAATCTATCTATCTATCTATCTATCTATCTATGTTTCATTTTTGTTTTAGGTTGTTCCGGTGTTTATTTTCCCCAAGTGGGTTACTGGGGTTATTTAACACCTGCAATGGAAACAGGAAGCCCAGTGTTAAAGCTCTACGCAATTAGGAGTGTCGAGGATATTAGTACCGGGCTGGTTCATTACACTTTGGGCCAAGTCTCAGAACTGAAGACCAACAACAGTTATACATTATATTTCAATATTACCAACGATGGATGGATAACAATTATAAAGGACCTCCCGTTTTTGAAAACTGGTAAGTGAAAAATCTCAAGTATATATCTTATCTATATATCTATAAAAGTGGACGTGTCTGTGTGTCTTTGTGTGTACATTTCCCTACGCAATAACTCTTTTTAGTCTACAGACTCGAAATTTGATATACAGGGTACTGAGATTTGGGAAAATCTATGAGATCAGTTTTCGGTCAGAAATTTCGCTGTTAAGGGGTCAAAGTTCAACGATTTAACCTTTGAGAACTCTATCAAACTCCTCCGACAATTTTGGGTCTAAACACTTGAAATTTTAGATATAGGTTCCTTGGACATGGATCTAACTTAATAACTTGATTTGAGCTCAAAACAATAAATGTTAAGGAGTCATAATAGGGATTAAAGTAAAAAAAAAATGGACTTTTTTTTTTGCTCAGCATACACTTCCAAACACCCGGGCAAGGCCGGACACCCATGCTGGTATTATATACATTTAATACTTCTATTGCCATCGAAATCGTTTTTAGCCGATTTTTAATCAAATCGATTGATTACTTGCTCTATTTGAGGATTCACTGCGGTGCAGCAGGAGGAAGTTTCATATACATCCCCGCGGTGGCTTAGTCCAAAATACATTGTCGTCTACATTGCACTTTGTGGACTAGGCGCGTACGCAGACCCCACAATTTTAATGAATCATCATTATGCCAGATTAAACATACCCATTCCTGTGTCTCGATACATCTTCTATCATTATATGTGATCAGTTTTCTATAATAGTCAACCATATAGGAGCCTATTCGTGACCAGACACACACGCAGACGCTCAACTTTATATTATAGACTAGCAGAAGTACCCGTCATTGACTGGGTTAAAAAAAAGCCCACAGAAAATGGACTGTGATTGATGAAAGTATGATAGATTATGAAAAGGAGGGGGTTGTAAAGAGATAGGTTTTGATACTGTTGTGGTGGCAACCACTTATTTGCATATGCGAATAACATAACACTATAAATGGCAAGCCTAGGTTGGCCTTGGTGTGTCTTACTCAAATGCCACCGGAAGTGACGCCGAAGAGCGTACATGTCCTCCCACCAAGACTCTCTGACTCGACACCGTCATTTGTACATATTGTAAATATACCTTTTCTTTAATACACTTATTATTGCGTTATCTTGTTGTTTGCGTCTTCATTGTATTTCCTTACTAATTATTGTTCAACCTTGCAACCTCAACACATATACATCCCCGCAGTGGCTTAGTCCAAAATACATTGTCGTCTACATTGCACTGTAGAGAGAGAATCCACTGTTTATTTTATAAGCTTTTATATAATGTTCTGAATTAAAGTTTAAAATGCAAAGATCAGATATGGTTCAGTTTTGTTCTAAACAGAAACATTCATTTCGAACGCGCCCCTGTCATTTAAAAGAACCTACTGTTTATTTAATACGTCAGGCTCTTCTGCATGTGCAGTGATAAAACTTCTCAAATGCATTTGTGATGTTCAATTGTACAAGGGTGTTAAATTCAGTCAAGAAATTATAATTTAAAATATTGCAGCATTAAGAATTGATTATATAATGTTATAAATTGAATTTAAAAAAAAATCGTAATGCTGCAGTATTTTAAGTTATAAATTTATTATATTTTTTACTAGAATATCTTGTCCTTTTCTTTTCCAGTTTTAAGAACTAGTCCTTTACTTTTCCATGTTTAAACTTGACAATATTACTTTTCATTCTCGCATTTTTCATATTATAATCAATGATTTTTTCAGGCTACCATTTAATTTACTTATTCCTTGTTTAATTTCAATCTTATTTTTTGCTCCCATAAACACATATATAATAATAATGTACGACACTCGCCTGCTTTCAATAACCCCCGATTATCTCCCTTTCATGGTTTCATTCTCTCTGTTTCACTTGTTACTTCTCTTTCCTCGACAGCAGTGAATTGGTAGCAACAGTAGTCGCTGAAGCGACGTGATTGCTATGGGAACCAATCATAAAAAGCGTTGCTCACCTCCTTATATATTTTTACGATTTTGAACACCAGAAAATTCATTATAACTTTTGTTTTACTGAACGAAAATTGAAATAATTTTTAAAAATATAGCTTAGAAGGTGATCTATAAACTGTAATAATTGTTTGAAATTTGGTCGAAAAATGAGTGTGCGGTGAAGCTTTAAAGCAGTTCTAAATGACTAAAAGTGCCACTTAACCATGTATTCAAACATTACTGTGTTTGAATGATATATATTAGAGATTGCTGTTTGTTTTAAGCATTACTGGAAAAAATATGTAAGAGTATAAAAAGGCTATAGCAATGCAGGAAACGGGGTGTTGAAGTAATGTGACGTATAAACAAACATCGACAAACGAACGAAGATTTTGTAGTTATATTTTTTATAACTTTGTATATCTATTTTTCCCCCAATAACAAATACAAATCAGTAGATATGAACTGACTGTTTGAAATAACCGGGATGATGGACGTCTTTAATATGTCGAGAAAAACATCTCTTTTTCAAAATAAATATAAAATAAAAGAAACAAACAGAATGTCGTACAAAGGGAAAATATTGTAAAAACGAAGCAGGAAGTAGGATCAGTTCAGCTTTCAAGCAGAAAACATGACTTATTTGAAGTCTAATTTGTTTAGTATTATAATCAGTGTACTGTTTTTATATATTGATGCATAATATTTCGGTACTTATTACCTTTATTATCATCGTCATTTTTACTCCTAATTCCTTTATTTATTATTGTATTATTTAGTCAAATTATAGTGAATGAGAAAATCAGTTAGTATTTTATTCAGGCCGGAGACAACAGTGGTATATGAAAAAGATAGGGGTTGTCATAAAAATTAGGTTTATGATCCTTGAGGGTAAATTTAGGGGTACCCGGAGAAATTAATTACGTGAAGTTATGAATGTTCATAGAATTCAGTGGTTAGCCTCAGAATTAATAGAATCTAAAGTCTTACGAGGGACTATTTTATAAGATTTATTAAGTTCTTTATACAAAAGCCTTTTATATGTAGGATAGTCAAGTTTATATTAATTTTTGTCTGATCAGCAGGGACGAATATATGTTTATTCTTTTTAACTTTCTCGGCAAAATTATTTATTTTTCGAGTAACCGGATTATAATGGTGTTTTTGTTTCTTAAATTTATTTTTTCTGACTAAATTTAACATGGAATTCTCAAACTCCTCAAGGTAAGGGTTGTATTTGGGGTGCGCAGTGGTTTTTAATCCGTAAAATTTGGCAGCAAATATTTCAATTTTCTTTTGTTCTTTGCGCACAACCCCGTGCCCCACCTCCCTTCCTCTCTCACATCCCGCTCCTACTTTTATTCTTCAAAAGCTAACCGGACGCAGCCTAATAGCGACTTATGTGGCCTAGATAAACCAAGGCATCCAACATATCAACAGAAAAAAATTAATAAAGACAACAATATAGAGAACATACAAAATTAAAAAAAAGCTCACGCTTAAGCAACAAGTTATAAACTAAAAAAATAAATAAATAAGAATAAATAAAAATATAAACATGTTAATTACCTAATCAGACCATACATAAATCCTCCCCTCCTCACATTTGCTCCGAGGCCCCTCATAGCTATCTAACTTCCGCTCCATCATCTAGCACGCTTTGAATCGATCTGTTACGTCCACCATTTGAAAAGGTATTTTTTTCCGAAATTAATAATGGATATTGTCGCAGACATAGCAAGTAAGACATTTTTACCTAATACAACTGAATATATATATATATATATATATATATATATATATATGTACTTGTTGATTTGTAAATCGCCACTTGTTCTCTTCTTCTTTTACCAACAACGACTATATTTCATTCCTCGCATTGTGATAGCCTTCTAAATCTCTACTATATATATATATATATATATATATATATATATATATATATACAATGGTTTGTTTGGAGTTTAAGCTTTTATTATCGCAATTATAAAGGAGACACTGATTTTTTAAAAGAATATTTATGATAAAAGAAATACTTGACTGTGATTATGTTGTTGATATGTGCGTCCGGAGATTGCTCGTCAGTCCAACTCGAGCTCAGAATTATCTCCGGCACGTAGGCAACCTGTGAAATGATTCTGTATCAAAGTTTGACAGCTCTGTCTATTCGAATAGCATGATTGCTCTCGCGTTTTACAATGCGTGCAGGTTCAGCAATTGTGATCACTTTGTGGCTAGCAGTATGCCTGGGGCATCACAGCATTAAAATGAAAAGTATATGTACCATGAAAATAGTCACGCAATAGAATTAATCTTTTTTTTACTTCGCCCTGAATTATTGTCATTTTTCCATTCATCTATGGAAATTATTCTCCTTACTGAGGATTCCAACTTGGAATCGGATCTGTTGTTTCACACCTTTGTTTGAATTGGAAAAGCAGTAATGTACGTATCCAGCTCCAAAACACTCACTGACTGTCAATATAGTAAGAACCCCCCCCCCCACCACCACCACCAAAGCTCAAATTCAGTAAAAGTTCATCCAAGGCTTAGTAACCTGAGCTTAATGCTTTGTATCAGTTCGGTGCAGAAGTTATTGCTACTTTTTTAGAAGGAGCATTTTTAAACGATTTTAATTGATGTTATACATAAGGTTATTATTTAAATGTAATTAATTTAAAACTTTATTTCAAATTATTAAAACATTAGTCATACCATTTAATTAATTAGAACTGATGAGTAATTTGTATTATTTATCCATTTATTTATTGCAGACTATTATCCTCATCTTTCTAATTGTTGTTTCAAGACGTTTCGGCCAACTATTCCTTTGGCCTTCGTCAGGTTGTTAACTGCGACGGCGTTCCTATCCCTTCGAGGTTAACAACCTAACGAAAGCCAGAGGAATAGTTGGCCGAAACGTCTTGAAACAACAACTAGAAAGATAAGGATAATAGTATTCTCATCTATGTTGACCACAAAAAAACAGAAAGGAAGTGATCTTCCATCATGATAATGCTCCTCTTGACACTGCACTGTTGGTTCAAGATCTCTTAGGAGAATTTGTTTTGTAAATCCTGATTTAGCTCCCTTGAATTCTCATTTATTTTCATAATGGACAACTAATTTAGATGGCTTTAGGTTAACATCACAAGAGGATATTGAAGATAAGGCTGATTCATATTTCACATAAAAACCTAAAGAATTTTACAAGCGAAGCTTTTATAAACTCTTTGGCGGATGGAATGAAGTTATAGAGAGCAAATGTCGTTATTGTTATGAATAAAAATTTTCAAAAAATACAGTTTTTCATTTTCAAAAGAAAAGAATCTTTTTCAAGTTCAATTCAAAAAGTTCTTGTTTAGCCGTCTCCTTAAATAATCAAATTGTACCCAATTTCCACTATTACCGATCAATACGCTGTTTCTGTATCGATGACTTCATTAACACTTATCCTTAAGTGGCCATTAGACCTTAATGAGTGGTGACTCTAATGTAAAAATATATAAGTTTCTCGCAAGAATTTAATAACTCTTCCCTTTTTACTCATAAATTTATTAAACGCTAACATGGATACAATAAATAGGAATAAAAAAATAATATCAAAGAATTTAAGATATATGGTATAGAATAGTTCTCTGGAAGAATTAATCATTGCGTACAAAATGGATTCAAACGAGGAATAACCGAAACGAAAGTGATTCAGCCAAGAAAGTCTAATAGAACTTTGCAAATTAGATCTTTGTACCTTTTGACAACATCTAGTTTGGGTGTATTTAATTCTTATGACTAGAATTTTCAGTTTGTAAAAACGGGCAAAAGTTATAGTCCGTTTACTTAGAATGAGCGCTTTATGCAAAATGAATCGTTGAATGTGGTTCAATGTGTACTTAATTTGCATTAAATACTAATCCCTATTAATTTCTATTAATCCCTATTAATACCTAACTGTGCATTGAACACATATCAAAATAATTAGAACTCTACACCTTATCATAATAAAAGTCCATTAAAAAATTCAGTCAGATTGGCCCAGTAGTTTCCGAGAAAAACTGAAAGAGACAGACAAACTTACAGACTAAGATATTTTTATAAAAATCGTTCCAGACAAGGCATGAAGCCATTTAATTCAAGGGGTTGAACAAACAATAGTCTTCAAAATCCAAAACTTGCTTTCGATATGTACTTGATGAAACAGATTCTGACCCAGAAAACAAATTTTTCCCTCATTATTCATTTTTGCTTCTGGAATGTGAGGACTAAAGAACAAAATAAAGGAAGCAAAAATTACGCGACTGTCGAAAGTAAATCCAAGTTTCACTTTCTACTCCCCTTAAATTATAACTTCGGGTCGACTTAGTAAGAGACACTTTAGACGCGAACCAGATAAATCTATAATAGAAACATCACCTGTCTGTTTAAATGTATGTATGTATGTATGTTTGCATGTCTGCCTAAAACTTTCGACAGAGGCGACGAATTTTCACGAGATACGTATCGTTTTGAAGCTCGATCCTTCAGACAACAAATATCGAAAAATTGGCTAAAGACATTAATGGACGCAACGGCAAAGACGCCACGTTTTTTATTCACGTTTTTTTCCTCCTTCACCGTACGGGTTCAAGCTTGCCTGCCTACTACCACTTTTTTTTTCGCTTAACACCCCCCGAACACCCGGTGAACGCCGTGCACCCGGGCTAGTATAATATAAATAAACGATGCATTGTATACGATTAACTAAATACAAGTTGCTATTTAACCCATGGGAGAAAGGGTTAATAATTTTCCCAACAAGATTTGTATATAAACAAGCACAACAAATTCAACTGCGTTTGAACTTGGCATAACTGATTTAATAGTCTACGTCGAAATCTATATAGACAATACCCTTACCCTAACATATTTCTGGATACATCTAGTAGTTTTATGATTAAAAATTGCTTGCCGGGTTATAGATTTAAATCGCAACTATCCAAGTTGACTCATGGCACGTGTTTTTAAAAATGACGCAGCAGTTCTGGATGCATCTCGATGTTACTGTTCGGTATCAATAGCGGTCAGCAACAGTTTGGCATTACAGAGACAAAAAAAATGCAGCACTTACTTACGTCAATTGCTATTTTTATGTGCATACTGTGCATAATGTGCACACTGCGTTCGGTCAGTGTTATCGGTCATCTTGGCTGGAGCCGCAGTTGAACAAATATTTTATTCTGTTTATATTAATTTACTTATCGATATTTTCCTCCTGATAAAAAATGAGTTAAAAATAGAACCAGTGTAGAAAGTTTTATGCATAAATTTAATGCATTCAAAAATAATGGGAAACCAGTGGCTTTACAATGATACTCTGGGGGATATTTAACAGCAACAGGTCGGTTGAAATTCACAAGAGGGTCATAGTTGCATTATATTCCCGAGTGGGGAGATGACGGCTTGAGCTCTTTGCAATTCTTCTAGGGAGGTGTCGACATTCTTCTACATACAGCACCTAGTATTCCCAAGTGGTTACTCATCTGGCACTGACCAGACTCAGCGTTGCTTAACTTTGGCGATCTAACGAGTGTCAATGTGATTGTGCCTTATATAAAGGAAAGGGGGGACTATCTGATTAACAGTTTCAGATCAGCCAACTATTCAGTTAAATAGTCTTCACATTTATTCGTTCATTTCGTATAAATCAGATGACTGTATTGTTGGCATTTGTTTCCCTGGTATCTTTCTAGTTTGAACTCTTTCTAGAAAGATATCGGTTATTTACAAGAGGGACAACACGAAGTTTGCAAATATCATAAGTGAAAGTGTTTCTGTGGAACGTACTGGATTCGAACTTTGCACGCCCAGATTTTCAATCTGTGTTGTTGGCAACTGTTACCCCCCATTCTTTAAATCAATTTAATGACTGTCATTTTCTGGAAAAAAATGGTTATTTAAAACCGTACTATTATAACGTTGCAGTGACAAACAAGCAAAAGAAATAAATAAAAATCCGGGTCGGCATTTTTTTCTTTTTTAACAAAAGTTTTTATTAAACGTTACTTTCTCGGCTCGACACCACTTAAAACGTATCTCACTGCCACATGTCAAACTAGCCAGATCCCGTTTCTCTTTCCTCCGACCGCAAGCCGGCCACAGTCGGCCCATTCTCTTCCTCGACTTTACAAATTTATTTTCCTCGATATCCACTTTCCTTTTGTCGACCACGTGGTGCATTCTTTTTCTTTTTTTCTATTCGCTCACACTTCCTAATTTGCATATGCGAGTTTTTCGGCTACTGCTGCTAATCTCTTCGCAAGCCAGCCATCCTTCGCTGCTGCTAACATTTTTCGACACTATTTTAATCGACGGGATCAGATAATTTGATTTTGGAACAATTCATTTTAAAAGCAGTAAAGTTGGAATTGGTTACCATAGTGACATCAGATTAATCACCAACTTTAATGTGTAAAAGTTGATTACATACTTACGAATAGTGGTGGTCCAATAGTAAAAATACTGGGAGGATTAGAAACGGTAGGTGGAAAGTTTGATCATTTAAGGGGACGGCTCAACAAGGATGTGTTGGCATTGAACTTAAAGACGACTATGTTGTAGTGAGCAGAGAAGCAGTCTCGTGGTATTGTGTGTTACAGTTATAACTCCTAACTCGAACAAGTCACCCCGTATAAGAAAGGGTAAAAAAACATTCTGCAATCAAATAAGTCCTGCACTGTCAGCCAAGCTCCAACCCATGTCCCATCGATGCAATGCTCTGATGAACTCGTGACACTAGTGTCCTCTCGATGTATATACTCTGGACTAATCCGACAAGCAGCAAAATCACACCCCTTCACTGTAGAAATTACCAAATGCCGTAAAGCTTTCCACTCTAATACTTCTAAACTTCAGAATTCTCTCCCGGTTTCCTGTTTCCTTGACTGTACTAAAAGCAGAAATTTAAATGTCATCTGAATAGATATCTTGCTACTCAACTCCCTACTCAATGTGCTTATGTAAACATGGTCTTTAATTCATAGTAGTTTATTACGTATCAGAGGCAATTTATATTGTTTAGGGTGAATATAAAAAAATGTGAGGCCTACATGGTCCCCCGTGAGTGCACAGTGAACGAGGCATAAAAAATGACTAAGTTCAGCATGTGCCCCCTATTTATCCCCAAAAGTTCCCAGGAGAGTCAAATCTTGGTGAAAATGGACAAACGGTGCAGTTTTAGGCCTTAAGATATGTACATTTGAGTTCTGTATCATGCACAAAAAGAAATGACTAAGTCCATCATTTGTCCCCCTCCCATTTAGCCCCCAAAAGTCCCCAAGACCTTAACATATTTAAATTTGAGTTCAGCATCATGCAAAACTGCTAAATAGACATGCACAGAAAATTTTGGACAAATATGGTAAAATAGTCCCAAAAATGGAATGTTTTTATTAGCCCTAAAAAAAACTCTGGGGCACACCCAAGAGTTATCGCAAAGTATAGACAAACAAAATTATATAGAAATTAGTTAGTTACAACTTTTCAGAAAGTTTTATAAAAATCTAAGGCATCAATTATTTTTAATAATGAATTTTAACCATTTTAACCCGAAATATTTATATATATATATATATATATATATATATATATATATATATATATATATATATATATATATATATATATATATTCTCTGGTTTCGGTTGGATATGTTTAGATATTACAACGTTATGTTCAAATTTTGGTTATCTTGGAATACTCTGCTATCTAGCGTCATAAGAGAGTCTTAATCTTCTCCCGACTTCTAAGTGCCGTCTGGAATATTTGATGTTTCTTTTTCAACTCCCCTCTTTCAACTAACTAACTTGCCTGCATATATTAAAACTAATCCTTTGAGCTTATGTCATTCGGCTACACAAAGATCTTATAAGTGACTTCTGACTCACGTTTTTTTCTGACCAAATTTATTGTTTATACCTTAGTTTGAAAACCTATTTTGTTTATGTATTTGACATTCTTTTTCATGTGTTTATTGTTCCTAAAATCTCAACTGCATTCCAAAACTTATAAAAATTATTTGTCCTTGTAACACAATCTAATTTTTATCTGGATACTCATAATAATGTTCTTTCATCATGCTAACTTCTTTAAATATACAACTAGGTTTTAGTAATAATAGTTGATCTTACAATCGACTATTAGGAATGCCACCTCGGCCTTCGGGGGTTAACATATAACATTGCTATTCCTTTAAATTACTTCTAAAATATATATATATGGTCCTTTTGTTGCCGTCATCTGCTAATTAAACATTCATTAAACACAATATAACATTATATACGTTTACATACGTAGACCCAACACGTTGTAGCAGAGTACGTCGCAAGGAACATAGGACAAGTAATAACTCGACTCCTCTTCTTTTTAACAACGCCACTTATTTCCTCATTCTCCGGCTACGCGTGACTTCTCGTTACGACTGTAACGTTACCCACATCGCCAACGCGATCGTCCTCTCTAACGTGCTCTTTCGTTTTTTTAGTTTTTTCGTTGTCTTTACTGTGGCGCCATTTCGTTCACAGCTCTGTATTTGCATATAGCCGCCATACGCGTTCCGTGACAACACACTTCATCCCTTATATAGTTTATATGCACTTCAAACCAACGGGCTGGCATTGTTCCACATTTCGATCGCATATAAAAATAGTTTGGTGAATTATTAATTGGCAGTGTGTTTACTCACAACTGTACATCTTTTACTTGCTTTTAGGATTTTGATTTAAAAACTCTTTAATCGACAAACACACACGCCTGAAAATCAGACATTTTTATTACGAAATGCTCGACTAATCTAAAGATATATACGTTTATAGAATTCTCCTTGTTCAGTCTAATAATAATTACGTAAACATGTGCTGGAATGCATGTCTTAGTGGAGCATTTAAATGGCAAAGGTTGGTGGGGATAGATAGTTCACTAAGAGAAAAAAGCGGGGCACAGAGAATTGAAAATATCTGGTTGGAGTCCAACCACTCAAGAGATGTTTTCTTTGTTTGAAAAAATAAATACCCAATTTAATGGAGAATCATACTTGCCTATCCTACTTGGGAAAAGTAATTTTTCTAGATAGGCCCCAGATAAACCCATTTAGATGGAAACTATCTGGTCGTTATCTTCAGTTGATTTATCAAGTTATCAACTTTTGGGGGGTCAAATTGTGACCAATAACAAAGGACATCATCTAAGATTTCAGGTAAGGAGTGATGGATTCGAAGAGATGGGAAAGGGGAAGCAATCAGAGCCGCCATTCCAGAGGTGGGAGAGGCAGTTGAAGCTGGACGTTCAAGAAGGTTTTCGGTGGTCCTTGAGAACAGAAGATTTGTTGTGTCGGACTTGTGTATGGGATAAAAAAAAGTCATTCTTCAAGTCGACCATTCAAGCGAGTAGCACTTATGATCTACAGTAATCCTAAAGCTGTTATTGTTGTAACACTTATTGAATAGAACACCAAATTTGGACTGGTACAACAATTAGGACGATCACAGCCTGTGCAGTGAACACACACGAGCATGTTCATAAGAAAATGCCAATTCATTGAGAATTGCATATATATATATATATATATATATATATATATATATATATATATATATATATATATATATATATATAATGTAATAATCAAAACCCAATTTCAATCGCACGTAACAAGTGAAAAATAAAAATAAAAATATATTAATAGTACATCTATTAATATATTTTTATTTTTATTTTTCACTTGTTACGTGCGAGTGAGGTTGGGTTTTGATTATTACATAGAAACTCAAGACGACCTAGTTAAATGCTATACCGTGTACCTAAAAAAAAAAAAAAATAATTAATTTGGGAAAAAATGGAAAAAGGAAATATATTCCTTTTCTATAGCGCCAGTACGCTGAATAGCATAATCTAGAAAATAATTGTACATAGTGCGAACGCTATAATGGGTAATTGGATCACACTAATTTACATCTAAGCTGATATTAGCTGACGTAAACAAAGATTAGTTAACAGGTTCACCGTTGGTACCGAGAGAAAAAAAAAGAGAATATGAAAGGTAAACAAACTGACACAAATGTCACCGAGTGGCGACACAATTCTTCATTTGTAAATTAATTTAATTAAGAAATTAAAAAAAAAACCACTTATTTTTATAACTGCCGTGACTATTCATGCCAAGGGAAACAACTTTGCTACAACGCGAAAGAAGAATGTTGATTGGATTACTTCCCTTGAATCCGATACTTAGGATTCAGCAGCAAGATAATAACAAATTTGCATCGTCGTATTATATTACCAGGATCGGCCCAATGATAATAAAAAACATGGCGTTCCGAGGGATCTGCGTACCAGCAAGTATCATCAGATTTTCTGTACTCTACATTGCTTTTGATTTTCGTTGCAAATCACTTTGTATTCTTGCAAGATAGTTTTATCGATTTCATTTATCACAGCCGTTCTTTCTCTTTTGAACGTGATTAGCAATCATTTTTCACACGAGCACATGGCGCAAAGGATACAAATGATAATAGAAAAATAAATTCTAAATAACAATCTTTTGACCGTTGAAGTAGTAAGCAATATTAACGAAGAATTATACAAAAAACTACCTGTTTTACCACGATAAGGAGCGAAGAGTAATCAAATCCCTGTGGATTAAATACAGAGTGCGGGTCGAAATTACGCACAGCTTCTCGAGTTCAACTTAAAGATTCCCAAGTTCAACCAAATGCTCGTAGTAAAGGTCGAAGATTATAGAGATGGTTGTGAGAAAAACAACCAAGATGAGAATAGTAGTCCGGTAATCCAAGTTTTACAAACAGATTTTTTTTTATTTTAGTAAATATTCGAAAACAATCAATGAAAATGAAAATTCAATAGGGTGACCATTATCTCTCAATACTGAACAAAGACTTTTGCATATAGATAACACATTACTGAAGTATATTTCTGATTCAGAAGGAATATGCTGTATCTCAAGACTGGACGGAACCTTCGCCTTATAGATAACTGTTATGGAGATTTACTATCCATTCTTAATTGACTCTGCTAACCATTACAAAAAACTACGACGTTAATTCTCTCGCAACCTCATGCGAAACTACAGACCGTCCAACTTCACAGTCGGAAATACTGAGAAACCTTTTTTGTATTCTCTTTATATATATTCTTTTTATCTAAGCACGCTCGCGTCTTTATGACACGAGAATAACACATTGTTGAAGTATATTTCACGGCATATGTGAAAATATCCGATGTGTTTAACAACATTAATCGTTAGTTACAATATATATATATATATATATATATATATATATATATATATATATATATATATATATATATATATATATATACTAGCAGGCCGCCCGGTATTGTCCGGTCCTTAAATACGCTAAATTATAATATTTTAATTAATGCAGATTTCGTATTTATTATTATATTATTTTGGACCCAATGTAAAGTAATGATTAAAAAAAATGACTCGTGCGCTTCCACCGAGAATCGAAACCAAAACATTTAGCTTAAAATTTACTTTTTTCTTTGCCGCTAATGCCTGACCTATGAAGACATGTTTGTTGCAAGGCTAAAAATTAAAACATGAGCCAATAGCTATTACGTTAAGCATGCATACTCGTAATGTCGTTGTTTGAAATTCACCTGGTAAATTCCATTTCTTTAATTTCCACACTGTTGCATCGATTTTCCCAAGCTAAAACCTAAATAAAAATGTTTTGCATGGGTTCGAATACCCTATATATTAAGTTTCATGTCTGTAGACCAGAAACTGGCACAGCAGCTGTGTAGGCAAAATTTTGTTTACAAATATATATACGCATACATAAATATATACAGAAAGAGGGTTGTGTTTATTAGAACCTTTTTATGCAAATATTACGCAAGTCATGTAGAATATCTACATGAATATAATTACACGTAATAGTTAAGTAAAGATGATCATCTCATGAGAAAACCGAAAAATTACTTGGCAATTAATTTAATTTAATGGCGAATTCTAACGAAAATGAAACGCTAAATATTCGTTGTAGCTTAATTGCCATATATATATATTCATAACTTACTACCTAGCTCTACCCATGTATTGAGCACTGCTGAAGTAAATACTGAAAATTTAGGAATAAAATTATATCTTTGTATATTAATTTATGTGATTAAATGAAGTAGTCATATATGTATATATATATGTATGCGTGTGTATATATGTATATGTGCATATATATAAACACACACACACACACACACACACACACACACACACACACACACACACACACACACACATATATATATATATGCAAATCCTAACTCTTTTCAATTCTATGACCTCTGCATTGTTTTAATTAACTTTATGCTGAATAGCTTATTGCTGCCAAATGACCATTGAAGAACAAAAATAACTAATTTGAGAATTCCATCCCCAGCCTGGGGAGAGGAAGGCTTTTACTGAGGGACTAATATTTTACTACTTAATCGGGTTAAGGTCGGGTCGATAACTTTCTAGTCTTAATGATCTCTGCGGTGGCTTAGAGAAAGAGAGAACGGAGAAACAGGACATGCCATTCGGGGACAAATGTACGTCAAGTCTTGTTGCCAGCCTTTTCTCCTCTCTTTCTTTTTTTTCTTCTGATTGTTGCTATGCAGTTAGGGTGATGATGCGGGGCCCGGACATATTCATCACCAAATTTCCCATGGCCTTGGCTTCGATAGCCGTTCGAAGATGTATTTTTAGATTTTTAAACCATTAGCTGTGATGGCAGCAAAAGTCAATTAATATTTCGATATTTTTAGAAACACAGATGTTTCTGTTTCCGGAATAGTAGATGGCAAATACCTATTGTAGTTCTGGTTGTTTGGTGGTACAATTATGGCTTGGTTCCTGCCAATGGTAGAAGCCATCTTGATGTGTCTTTGTGCAGAATCACACCGACATATAATGTATATTGGGTATAAAAATTATGTCGTATCGAGGGAAGAAATCAGAGTGCATCTGTGATACAGCAAAACAGTAATGTAGGGTATATATATATATATATATATATATATATATATATATATATATATATATATATACTAGAAGGGAGACCCGACGTTGTCTGGGATTGAATGAGAATCAACAAATATTCCACTCTTTCATACTTTTGTAACGTTACCCAACACGCTGTAGCCTCAGTCGCAAAGAAGACAAAGAATAGGAAAGAACTTCAAATCGTTTGTTTTTGTTGTTCAACGGTATTTTTTCCGCGTCCTCCCGCCACGCGACTTTGCCGTCTCTCACATGCCTGTCATTTCGAATGTGTTCTTGAACGTAATCCACGTCTCAAAGGAGATCGTCTCCTCAAATGTGCTCTCTCTCTCTTTTTTTTTTTTGTTATAGTTTTCTTTTCTTTTCACCACGACGTTATTTCACTCACGGCTCGGTATTTGCATTTAGCCGTCCGCGCTATGTTACAATTTTATTGTTATCAAAGTCGGTGAAATTTTTTTATCGAATCGATCGATTGTCTGCTCTTGTTCGCGACCCCCTCCCCCACAGTGTAGCAGAGGGAAACTTCACATACCTCTCTGCAGTGACTGCAGTCCACACTACATTGTAGTCTAGATTGCACTGTAGAGAATTTACTGTTGATTTTATTTAATTATATGTAAATAATGACTTCACTTATAATGGAAAATGCAAAATCAAATATAACGGTTCAACTTTGTTCTGAATAGAACATCCATTTCGAACGCGCCCCTGTCTTATCAAAGAACCAACTGTTGATTTCATGAAATTATTTTTACAAAACGTTAGACGTACAAAAGTCAAGTATCATAGTGCAATTGTGCTGTAAAAAGAAACATCTACTTCAAATGCGCTCCTGTCTTATAAAAGAATTGATTTTATTGGCTGGGCCGTTCTACTTATGCGGTGATAAATCTTCTCAAATGCGCTTCTGAAGTTAGGTTGTATAAAAGTGTAAAGTTTGATCAAAATCCGATTTTTTCGATTATCGATTTTTGATACATATCAGACGCATTTCGATAAAAAAAACCTACGTACGAACACTCCCAAATACATCAAGAACCATCGGCTGAAATCTCCTAAAAATTGGCCCAATCGATTTTGTGTTATAGGAAACGAACTTAGATGCACAAAGTTCCTTTTATATAATAGTTTATATATATATATATATATATATATATATATATATATATATATATATATATATATATATATATATATACACTATAAAATGTGAATCATCAGGTTAGGATGTCCGATTCGTAAGTTTTTTTCTTTTTTCTTTTCTTCATTTTAGTATTACAGCGAGGGCAATGCCTCGGAGCAGAAGAGAATAGAGATGTTCGTCTTGTTACGGTAGATCAACGTGTGTTATGCTCTGGTTTTCGAGCGGGAATTTAAATGAGAAGATGGTCACACACTTTTTGAAGACACTTATTTTTAAATAAAATTTAAATCCAAAAGTTGAAAATATAATGATAAAATCATTTATAATTTATTTTTTATTGTTCAATATTTCGCTAATAAAAAGCGTCATCGGGGTAGGATGTCCGATCCGTAAGTTTTTTTTTTCTTTTTGCTTCATTTTGGTGTTACAGCGAATGGAATGTATATATTACTATTACTAAAAATAAGACGGCAATATCATGTTGACACATCGGTTTTCGTCCGATCACCGGTTAAACAATGCTGAACCTGGCCAGTCTCAAGTAGTCACTCATTTGGTAATAGCAAGACACTATATGTAGATGTAAGGTCTAGTTAATCCTCCTGCTTTTCAATATGTTGGTTGGTGACGTGCGTACACATTAACAGTCATATGAAAAGATTATGGAGTTTACTGAACTCAATCATCTGAACTGCGGTAAAAAAATGATGATGATGATGAGGAGAAGGAGGAGGAGGAGGAGAAGGAGGAGGATTTCCGTTTTGATCAATATTCATTACATTATATTAATTCTACAAAATGTCTAAAATTTAAGACTTAACTAAAATTCAGGGAATCCTACTTAATTAATGTCTAAAGAGTATGGATCAAATTTAATGCAAATCTGAAATATTTTAATTTCCTAATAAAAGTTTGTGACTTTGTATGCCTTGTATTAACCATTTAAAATACAATAAAAAACAAAAATATAAGGAATATTTAATAATTGGTTTTCTATTGTTAATCTCTACAATTATAATAACGTAACGTTGTGTGT
>NC_136486.1:28807633-28845133 GCF_053919585.1 Euprymna scolopes
CATCTCTTCGTTTCGGGGGGGGGGTTTAAAATAAAAAAAAAGTTTTGGTAGGTAAGTATGAGGATTGAACTCGAAGCCTTGAGGAAAGGGTGGAAATTAAAGTGCGACGTTAACCATTGGACCACCGCGAAATACCAATGGAAACACGTTTGAATTTATTTAACTATTTAGAATTGGCAGGGGCACGTTTTAATGACTTAATGAGGTCAACTTTGACTGTGTGGTAGTATTTCATTTACTGCGGGAATGCTTTTTTATTTTATTTTCCCAAGATATTGGGGGGGACAAGCTCCCTATAAAAAGGGGATTGTCCAAATTGAATAGCAATTGTCTGATATAAGGAAATATTTCCACATTGATCAAATCTGACTGCTTTCGGACATTTCCGGCGATCGCGACCGGAAAAATGTTATTTAGTGCTTGGCCCCGGGTCTTGCATTATCTACTGCCAGGCCCTCGTTTGGGGTCCAATACACTTAGGCATGGAGCCGGTAGGGGGAAGAAGGGGTCGAGTGTCATTCTAAACTAAGAGCTAGGCCTTTGAAAAGACTTTATTAAGTTCCCTACACTAAAACACTATCACCATAATACCTCATTCTTACCATGGAGTTTATCTACTTAAAATCTCCCCAGCGTATGAGTCGGCTTCATATACACTTCTGAAAAAATGAATATTTACATGTTAACAAAACAAAATCGTATGTACAAACAAAAGAATTTTTTTTTATATTAAAAACTAAATGAGGGGTGAGATGATGGGGAGGGGGGCAAACTAAGATACATCCAAAAAGAAAGAAAAAGAAAACAACTAAATAAAATGCCTATGGGGGCGGGTTAGTAAGGGATCCTCCCAACCTACTTCTAAATATGGAGCGCCCACTGTCTTCCGGGTTTCGAAGGCCGAAAGCAAGCAGGTCGTTCCCTAGTGGGGAGTGGGGGACCTAGGGACGATATCTCAAAAACAAATTAGATAGGGATGGGCGATATAGGGAATGGACGGCGTCTTTCAAGATAAATGTACGTATAGGGACAACAGACCGGGGACAAAACAAAGGGTGGACTGGGCATCTTTAGAAGCTCTCCTAGTGCCGATGAAAAATAAAATCGGGGACAGGATAAACTATCATACTTGCCCTAGTCCAGCACCTAATAAAGTATTTTCCACTCCAATTGGTTACAACCTAACTACTCCTACTCAAAAACTTTGCTCGTGGCTGGGTTCCGTAGAACCTTAGCACCACCTGACCAATACCACTAGGGTGGGAAAACAAACTTAAACCTAGCGCCTCGTCGGATGCAGTGTTGTGCACCCATCTCCTATCAAAGTCTCTGCAATGCAACCTTTTCCAATCGCATCTGATCTTTACTTTAAGCTGATGCTTAAAACAAGCGACCAGATCCCGATCCGAAACAGATTAAACCCCATGGACAATGTTAAGACGTGTAACCCACGTCACTAACCTAGCTAGGATCGCGAGAAACACCAACCGTTTCTCCCCAGTGAACGCTCGGGATCGATGCGAGCCGTTACTTCTCCGACGTACTACCAGAGTTTCCGAACTCCGCTGCAAAGAAAAAAGGCGTGATCCCTTGCTTCATCCTCATCATCCTCGCAACGGGGGCAAAAGGGAACGTATTCATCCCTCTTTCAGTATCTGGCAAGCACGCCAAAAAGTGGCAGCGCATTCCGGACAAGCCTCCATGTAATAGAAAACTCTGAGGTGTTTAAAAATCTTCTGGCTGGCGCCCAATTCCACTGAGAGAGGACCTCCTCCCTCGACATGTGCAGCCGCTCAACCAGCGGATCTTTTGCGGTCCCCACCACTAAATCCCGATATAGCCTCCTCCTAGGCCGTGCAAGGTCACTGGACCCCGACAATGCCCTAAAGGTGGCTCGGCATTCGGAGAAGAATTGCCGTTCCCCCACCGGTTTTCTGAGACCTTCAGCGACAGGGGAGGATAAGAGTTGTGGAAAAGCTTGCTCTACAACTGGTACCCAGTGCAATTCCTCAAGCAGTGTCCGACTCAGGAACGCCAATCTTTCGGCGTACTTATGACTTAACAAGTCAGGCATTCCTAAGCCTCCATCGCTGAGTTTGTGTACAGACCCGTCTACGGACATACGGCTTTCTCCCTTTCCAAAGAAATTTGTAAAAGAGTTGCTCCAAAGCCGTACAGCAGTCCGCAGGCAAAGGAAATACTGAAAAGTTGTAAAGGATCAATGGAAAGACGAAAGTTTGACACGTCTTCGCACGATTTTTCAGCGATAAGCCCCTGCGAATCCAAGTCCTTACTGACGATTCGACCTTTGTCTGTACTTCCGACCAAGTTTTGTCCAGCTGGAGTCCAGGCCGGAACAACACTGCGAGAATCTTTACTGGTCCCTCCGCACAGCCGAACCCACCTGGAAGCGAGTTTACCCCGTCCAAGCGCCCAACCACAGGCCAACGGACTTGCTGCGATTGACTACAGCCCCTGTGACACTTTCATACTCAGCGACCGCCTCGATCACCGCTTTGATATCGATCCTTCGCCCTACGAAAACGGTGACATCATCAGCGTACGCAGACACCCTGGCGAATTTGCCGCCAGGTAGAGCTATGCCGCGCAGGACTGGTCTAGTCGCTTCGTCCCTTAATTTGCGAAGGAAGAGCTCCAACGCCAGGACATACAACAGAGGCGACAGCGGAAACCCTGGCGCATCGACTGAGATACCCCAAAGGACTTCGACAACCTACCATTTACTTGTACCGTTACCGCAGGATCACGATACAGAACGGAAATCCACTTGCGGAAGTCCGAACCAAAGCCGGGGGTCTCCATAAAGGATTCCAAGAAACCATAGTCGACCCTATTGAACACTTTGGACTGATATAAATTGATCAGAGCGGCTCCTGTGTCGTCTTCTAACCCCTCTATGATCGTGCGTACCAAGTGCAAGTTGTTTTGAATCGATCGACCCTTCACAGAACAAGTCTGATCCGGTTCGACCAAGTCGCCGATAACAAAGTAATATGGTAAATATCGTTAATAACCCCCCCCCAAAGCCGCTCTCTCTTCTTCAGTAGTGTGACCACTCCTTTGGTTACCTGCCCAGGGATGGATCCCTGAGCAAACCAGTGGTTAAACACGCCCGTCAGAAGAGGAACAAACATGGGCGACAGCCTCAAATACAGTTCGTAGGACAAACCATCGAGCCCTGGAGACTTGTTATGGCCAACCTGCTTCAACGCAGTAATAATTTCACGCTCTGTAACCCTCCTATCACAGCTAGTTACTCGGGACGCAGTAAGGCGGGGCCAGCCGGCTAAATAGCTGCAAAACTCCTGGCTGCGGAGTCTGGGTAGTTGGGTAAAGCGTTCCTCCAGATGTTGACGAAACCCATTGCAAATCTCTAGAGTCGATACGAGGGCATGTCCTTCCAGCTTTTTCACCTTCCGAATGTACCCATCCGAGCCACGTCTTAAGGCAGCCTTACGCTCAACACCGTCAACGTTCACGGATTCGTTGGAGACTCTTTTTAACCTAGCTCTAACAACTAGAGCTTCGTAACGCTCACTAGCCAAGCGTTGGACATCCCCCTTAACTACTGCTATCTCTAGGGGATCACCACCAGCCACCGACCGGGTCAGCCTATCATCTCGGTGCCTTTTGGTCCCTGCCCTAGTTAACGCGAGACGTTGGCTATATTGGACACAAAAGAGCCTAATGGTAACCCACCAGCTACTCCCGGTAACCGCTCTCACTAACTCCCGCTGAATTAGTGTTGTCAGCTGTTCCCGGAAGTCGTTCGTCTCCAGTAAGGAGGCGTTCAACTTCCAATAGCCAGCCAACCTAGGCCCATTACCTACTCTCAAACGGGCCATTACTAATTCATGGTCCGAATGACGTAGCCAGTGGAACATGGGACAAGATAAGAAGTCTATGTCGCCTCTTCTAACTAACATCCTGTCCAAGTAAGTACTTGGACCGGAAGCCACGCTATTTTGCCACGTCCACATCTCCCTCCCCTGGTGATCCAGACGGAACCCGTCGATAAGATCGCATGAGGCCATCAGGTCAGACAGACTGCTTTCACACCTCTCCGACCCTCTATTCCCCCCGACCTGATCTATCTTGGGGTCCAGGATGGAATTCCAGTCCCCCATTAAAACTACCCGCTCCGGACCCGCCGAAAGGAACACCACCTGCCGAAAAAAGGAAATCCTTTCCCCAGCGATATTGGGCGCGTAAACAACTAAAATCCGGAACTTACCGCTTTTAACGGCAACATCGATCGCGACCAGCTTCCCTGAGCTCCGCGTGAACTACAGTAACCGTCGCAGCTAGGGTGCGACTCACTAGCACAGAAACCTCACGGCTATAAGAATTGCTATATGCTGAGTAAAAGTCGTCCACCAGCATATCGCAATCCCCGGTCCCAAAAAAGTGGGTCTCCTGAATTGTAACTATATCTACCTCAAGGGCCACGAGATCCCTCAGCACGCCGCGAACAGACTTGCTTCGGGATCTCATGCCCCTTGCATTTACACTAGCTAGGTTTAAGGTTGTTGCCATAATTCCCTAACTGGTAGTATTCGTCGAAAGCGGGTCTAAAATCCTTGGTAGTTAGAACGCCGAAGCATTGACCGATGCTGCCAGTATACAACTCTGTTGTGAACTGACCTCCTCGGACCAGTCCCCCCACGTCCAGGGGGAAGGTTATTTTTAAAGCACTGAGGTCTGCTTGTCTTTGAGTTACGTCGACCTCGCATATCCTCTTCCCGGGTAAAAAGGGGCGCTTCCGCGTCTGTTCTGTCCGGACTGAGGTCATCGAGGTAGTGGTGGACTTGTTTTTCTATGCTCTGTTCTTCCATATCTTCCGAAGCCTTGGTTTCTAACGTCATCACTAGTAGTAGTAGTATTAGGAGTATACTGAGGAGGAGGAGGGGTGTTCTGCTCAACCATGGGGTATGAAGGTTGCGCAGTTTTTTTTTTGGTCCTGACGGTCTTCTTTAACTTTCTTGTTCGTGATTGTTGGGGTTCTTTCTGTGGTCTTTCTTTCCTCCCCTTCTTCTGATTCGGAGGCCAACTTTCTCTTTACTCCCGATTTCTCGTCTTTCGATTTCTTGTCTTTTTTCTTTTCCGGGGCTGCTGACTTCTGTTTCCCTCCTTTCTTTGCCACCGTACTCCAGCTCTTGTTTGTCTCCATCGCTGGTGTGACCACCTTCTCTGCCACTTTCACCGGGAGTACGACTGTCGGTGGGAGTACTGGTACCTTCTTCGGGCAGGCTTTAGCCATGTGGTCTGGCGTCATGCAATTCCAACAGTACGGTCTCCTGCCCTCGACGATTATGGACATTGCCATATTTCCCATGTTAGTTAGACAGGTATCACGTTGAAGCCAGCCCTGTTAACCCTCATTTTCAGCTTATATATATATATATATATATATATATATATATATATATGGGGTGAGATGAAGGGAGGCGGGCAAACTAGAAGACACCCAAAAAGAAAGGAAAATAAAACAACTAAACAAAATGCCTATGGGGGCGGGTTAGTAAGGGGTCCCTCCTTACCTACTCGCTAATCGTCAAATGGAGCGCCCACTGTCATCCGATCCCCTCCCCAAAGGAAGAGGTGAAAGCAAGCAGGTCGTTCCCTGATGGGGAGTGGAAGACCTAGGGACAGCACTTTCGCGAAAATTACATAGGGTTGGGTCGTCGGGGATGGACGGCATCTTCCAAGATGTAATACGTAAGGGGCAAAATAGACCGAAGACAAAACAAACACGTGGACTGGGCACCTTTGGAAGCTCTCCTAGTGCCGATGAAAAATAAAGAGTCAGGAACAGGATGGACACACATACTTATCCTAGTCTAGGCCCTAATAAAGAACTCATTTTCCACTCTTGGTGGTTACTTTGAGTAACAATGCTCTACCCGAGAAGACTGTGTCTTGTCAAAGGGCTTGGTTCCGAAAAAGAGACTCCAGCACCATCCGACCAAATACCACTAGGGCGGAAGCACGAGCTCAAACTTAGCACCTCGTCGGATGCACAAACTAGTGTCGTGCAGTCATCTCCTATCAAAGTCTATGCGGTGCAATCTTTCCCAATCACATCTGATTTTCATTTTAAGTTGATGCTTAAAATAAACAACCAGATCGTGATCTGAAACAGATTGCTTCTCATAGACAATGTTCAGACGCGAAACCCACGTCACTAACCTAGCTACAACTAGGATCGCTAGAAACACCAACCGTTTCTCCCTAGTAAACAGCGGGTCCACATTGTCAACAACGTATGCTAAATCAAGTGGCACCGATCGCTCGGGATCGATGCGAGCCGTTACCTCTCCGACATACTCCCAGAGACTCCGAACTCCGCTGCAATGAAAGAACGCGTGTTCTCTCGTCTCCTCCTCCCCTTCATCATTGCAGAGTGGGCAGGGGGGATACTAGCATTCTCTATTCCTTCAGTCCCCGGCTAGTCTACCAAAGAGTGGCAGCGCGTCCCAGACTAGCCTCCACATAATCGAAAACTCTGCGTCATTTAGAAAGCTAATGGCTGGCGCCCTACTCTACAGCGAGAGAACTTCCTCCCTCGACAGATGCAGCCGCTCCACCAGCGGATCGTTTGCGGTTCCTACCACTAAATCCTCATATAGCCTCCTCCTAGACCGCGCAAGAAGCGGCCGGGAAAATACCACCAGAATTAGTGTCGCTTTTATTATACGAAAAAGCCTAATTTATTTGCGGCGAGCGAAAAATGTTGAATATTTATCTTTCGAAAGTCGAGCAAAGTAAATAGACAGGCGAACTCCGTTGTTAACTGGTAGATATTATGATTTATAGGTGCTATAAACAGTTTTAAGAAGTTGTGAGCCGACCGACCGCTTCTCGGAAAAAAAAACCTTTCTTGGACATACACAAAAAGCGAACATACATACATTTTCCCTTTTATATATATAGATGACCTATTACGTCATACCTAATGTGAATGTTGTCTCTTCTTGTTTCCATTTACTTGCTTCCCAACGAGAGCAAAGTTAGACACAAGGTCGGTTTTTACAAAGTAGAACGATAAAATTGTCGCTCTAGAAAAAGACGACATGATTCCAGTTCCGTTTGATGAAAACCGATTTTTTGCTGCAGACTTTCTACAAGTTGGCTAGTTGTGCACAACCCTAATCTAAAACCAGTGCGTTTTCGCTATCACTCCTAGTTCAATCGAATCCCACGTCAGATTAGCGCTTCCCGTGCCTGCGACGTCAAGTAGCTATTAATTGACTTCTAACTACAAAATTCCCCTCTACTTAATTACAATCTTACGTTGAAATTACGTTGAAATTTAACATTTTAATACTATTTTTTTACATAAAAGCCTCTTACTTTCCTACCAGAGTTTGAATCCTATCTATTTCCGTCACAATTTTTCTTAAATACTTTTAAGATATATATGAGCAACTATTTTCTCATGAGTTTGCTTTTACTAGCAACACATGTTCAACTAATCGTATACAGTGAATATTTAAAAAAAAAAAACCTGTATCGTCGCTATTAAATAAGCCTCAAAAGTGTTGGCGTATCTTAAAACAACCGAACCGAACCAAACCGAACCGAACCATCAAGAAAAAACCCATACCTCTACAGTTAATTGTCGCCATAGAAAAAATGACATAATTTCATTTCTCTCTTTTTTTTTTTTTTTTTTTTTTTTGCAGACGATCTACTAATTGGCCAGTTGCGTACAAATTCCAAAAGCGATATAAGTTCTTTTTTTTTATCTTATCTGAAAGTGATACAATGTTCACCGAGCGAGATTGGAGATACGCCGCTTTACAACTCATGCTCTCTGCCGATCTAAGTTATGACAACAGGACGATTGCCAGCGCTCTCAAAAGTGCATCGCTGGATTGCCGCGAATAACAAGGACATACCCAGAGTGGTGAAAACAAAGTTTCCGGCTACGGTTATAATCTTTGGTGTAGTTTCAAGTGAGGGCCACATCATGTCATCTAACATCTTTGAAGTCATCTTTAAAGCCAACACCAAAATGTACCTGGATGTGCTGAAGTGTGTGGTGATCTCCTGGTGCAATCAGGTGGCCGCTGGCAGGCTCTAGGTATGGTAGCAGAACTTGGCGCCAGCCAACAAGTCTAAAAAGGCCCAGACTTGGCTTCAGGAGTGCTACGACTTTTTAACCTTCTCTCACTGCCCCCCCCCTTCTCGCCCGACCTACATCCGCTTGACTGCTTCGTTTGATCATACGTTGATAACATCACCAACATGACTTCTCACAACACCAAATCCAGCCTGATCACCGTCATCCGTCGAATATACGCCGAGCTCCCGTCGGCGCTTGTGGAAAAGCTCCCAGTTTCGGATCCGTATCGAGGTGATGATTGAGGCTGAAGGCGGCTACATTGAATAGATATCAGCTCTACTATATAATAAAGTTACCTGAATTGATTTTTTCCAATAAAAGTTTCAAAATAAAGGTGTAATGTTGTTTTCTTTAGGCGACAATTTCATCGTTCCACCCTGTAATATGGGGAAAAATTCAGGTCCTAAAGAGGGGCATCCTGGATATAAACAAAAATTAAAATTGTCTCAGTCTAAAAGGATTTCTTCTCCACTGATTGAGGACAAAAAGTGAAGTGCATCATCAGAACAGATACTACACTTTGTTCCTAAGATTTCCTTCTTATTTTGTCACTTGTTTATTCTTCCATTTTTTAAAAATATTTATTCCTTATTCATACTTTATCTTCAAGGCGTCTTTTCAGATTGTTTTTCGTTGGAACTGATGTATCTCCCAAACTTCGTGTCATTTCGATTTGCATTTTGTTCGACCCTTATCAAGATTAATACTATGATATGCTATGGTGTTGGGGATACAATTCTTGACATTAGATCTTTACTTTTCTTTATGTCCAAAGTTTGATTTGGTGTATTTGCATTTTCTTTTCATATCAATGTCAGTTTTCCTCATTCTACGGCTAACAATGCCTTCTATCTATAGAAATGACTTGCCATAGAATCTTATACAGAAAATAAACATTTAAAACATTTATTCTAAGGACACCATCCTCTATTCTGGTATTGCTTCTCGCCAATCTTTATCGAGTAAGTGGAATTTACAGTTTATCTAAAAGTTGGTCTAAGGTCAGTTATGGATTAGAGAAAGAAATGGCTTGTTTCGTTTAATGCTGTTAAGATTCAGCTATTGTCTTTCGATCGTAGGCGTGCCTCTTTTCTTTCTGCGATTCTTATGGATGGCTCTGCTCTCGATGAGAAATTTATTCCAAAACTTCTTGGTCTTTATTTTTCGTAATATCTTTTTTAGAGTTCACTTATAGATAAATGTCTTGCCCTTTCTGCTTCTTCTAACATCTTTTATTGCTCTATACACTCACAGCTAAGACTATTCTTTGTTTCTACAAATCTACTATCAGACCATGTATGAAGTACTGTTGTCATATTTGGGCTAGTGAATCCACGCTCCATTTGAAGGATCTTGATACAATGCAGAAACGTATCTGTAATTTTATTGGCTTTCTTCTTCACCGTTACCTCTCCCTCACAGACGTGATGTTGCTAGTCTCAACCTTTTCTATAAATACTATTATGACATGTGTTCTTCAGAATTTTTTAACTTATTGTTCCAGTTCGTTTAACTCGTTAGTCTAGTGGTTTCTATCGATTCGCGGTTTTTATACCTCATTGTAATACAACTTCTTATTCCAGTAGCTTCTTTGCAAGCACTGCAAGATGGTGGAACTCTCTTCCTGCTCACTGTTTTCCTTCTACCTGCAACCTAAAGTCAATAGGCATCTCCTTCTACCTACAACCTAAAGTCAATAGGCATCTCCTGTCTTTGCAATAATCATCTTTCATTCTTGTTAGCTCCTTACATCAAGTGGCTTCACGCCTTGTCCAGACAGATTTCTATTAAAAAAATACCAGCTAATGTAATCGCTATTCGATAAAGATCCATCCATTATGTATTTTTTTTCATCGGAGTCACCACTTAAGTGTTATTGCGCGTACAGTAGTCAATGGGACAATATCGTTAGTAATGGAGATTTGATAAAGTGTCTTACTTAAGAGGGCGGTTTATCAGGAATTTGTTTTTGTTGGACTTGAAGATATCCAAGTTGTAGTCAAGTGAGAAACAGACAAACGGAGGAGAGTTCCACAGGCGTGCACTTAATTTTTCGATATAATCTATTACTATGATTTCTGATTACATGATGCAAGATACCAACTGTTTACTCGTCATTGCATGATAGAATTATTTTGAATTTATTTCAGATGACTGAGTTGTCTGATTTGCTATTAGAAAGTAAAGAGTGAAACATACATTAACGTGCATAAGAATTAAAAAAAATATCCTAATATTATTAATAGCAATTTTAATGATTAAACGGGCGCATTAATAGAATTATAATGAGGTAAAACATTTAATCTTCAGTGCTAAGTTTCGCCATACCGGGTTGTTGAATACTGTCTATAATATAGTAATGGCTTCATATAGTAATATTTAGAATAATTAAGAAAACGTTTTAGTTTTATAAAATTTTAAATTGTAATAACATGTAAAGTTATCATAAGCGTTAAACAACACACACACACACACACACACACACACACACACACACACACACACACACACACACACACACACATATATATATATCTTCAAAATGCTGCTGTGAAACCTGACATAGTTATATGGAATAAGTCAGAGAGAGTTGCCACCTTGGTTGAATTGAGTGTCCCTAATGATGGAGGTCTAAACAGAGCTGAAGGGAGAAACAGACCAAATATCAACGTCTCATGTATGATATGAAAAGAAACTGGAATTTCAGGGAGATATCAATCATAACAGTTATTATAGGTGCAACAGGGCTTATTAAGAAAAACCTGAAGTCCTACCTAACTAATATACCTGGTGAACCAAGTGCAAAAGAGATCCAGACAATTGCACTTAAGGGAACAACGAGGATACTAAAAAGAGCTCTCGGTTTGTTTCAATAAAAATCAGGGCAATGTTGGCAGCTGGTTTGGCTGCCCCATACCCAGCATTACAATCTTCACATGAATTGAGCTTATCTCTCTTTCTTTCACTATAGTTGTTGGGTTGGTTGCATGATCCTAGGCGTTCAAACAAGGTAAAATTACGGCTTAGTCTGAGTGTTTTGAATTGTATAACCAACAGAACAATCATCTTCCATGCCGATGATTACCGAAAAAGAGTGAAACATATGTATATGTAGATAAAAATATTTATCAGTGTATTGTTTATATACGAGGGGGCGTTCCGTAAGTAATGCGTCCTATTTTTCACAGGCGATTGAAAATTGAATTCTTATGATGACTGAACTTATGCATTCATTGCTTGACAGTTTCGTCTCTCTATTGCAGAGATTGACGGTGTGAGACTCTACGAAAACACTCTCTGTCATGAACATGCGTCAATCAGAAGCAGAGAAGCGTCATTGAATTTCTGGCCAAATTGGAAATGGCGATGATTAGGTTGAAAAAGAAATCCTGGAGCACAAAAGGTCGTTCGTTTTAATTGTTTGACTCCCGTCTTTATAGCTCTTCAACATTTTGAGTTAAAAAATTAGTAGTCTTTGCTTTTGGAACGACCCTCGTATAACAAAGCGCACCAGAACGCCCTTGCATATCTGTCGTTCATCGTTGGCAAAAGTGGCAGTGACCATGTAAAAAATATAAATTTGGAGTACAAAAAATTGTTGACTTTAATGACACCACTCCCGCCTTCGTAGCTCTTCAACTTTTTAATTAAAATATAGGAGGATGTACTTTTGGAGCGATCCATATATATATATATATATATATATATATATATATATATATATATATATTTTTACTATTTTTTGGGGAAACAATTCCAACAAAGGAACGATCCATATATATATATATATATATATATATATATATATATATATATATATATATATATATATATGTTTACTGTTTTTTGGGGGAAAGAATTCCGACAAAGTGCTCGATTACAAAGAAAAAAAACTTTTTCGATATAAGAGCTTAATATCTATTATGTTGGGCTTGAAACCGACGGTACGAATGTTTTTCTGACCTTCTGTACATTTAAATATATATATATATATATATATATATATATATATATATATATATATATATATATGTGTGTGTGTGTGTGTGTGTGTGTGTGTGTGTGTTATTTATTTGTTTTTGTGTTTGCGATACGTTTAGAATGAATTACATTATTGGTACGAAATTGCATTGTTACTTACATACGAGTTGGGAATAATTTTCCCTTTTACTAATTTGATACCCGCACATGTGGAGCAGCATATATATTGATTTTAAAATATTATCCACTGACACGTGTTTCGTCGTCTAGATTCAGTCTCTCTGATGAGTCGTAGATGACCAAACACGTGTCAATGGATAATTATATATATATGTATGCATGCATGTGTGGGTGTGTGTGTCCTCAAAGTACAGTGATTTATATTGGCATACTTTCAGACTCGTATCGATAAACCGATCAAAAGGAAGACAAAAATAATTACAATGGACCTCAATTTTTTAATTATCAAATCCTTTTAGTCTCACTTCATCTGGTCTCCCATCACAACATATACAACTACTTTTTTCAACCTCCACAATTTTTTTATTCCCTTTTTCAAGTCTTAATACTATAAGACCTTCTCCTTCCACATCCGCATCAGCTGATAATGCTATATTATTACATTAGATATTCATATCCCCAAATAATTTCACATTATCACTCTCCTCCCCCTCCCTACACTTCTGGAATATTTTTCACTGCATGGCAACCCTCTTTTCTTGCATACATCCCAATCGACTATTCTCACAATATTGTTAAGGCGCCTCTTCTACTCCTGTTGTTTAATTTTAATCCGCGTTTATATTTTTGTTTATTTAAGATTTCACATAAATTTTCTTTATCCTTCAACAACTCGGTATATCCTTTTTTCTTTCCCTAAAGCTCCAGCCTTTTTATCATCGCTATATATTTTCCCTTTTACTACCACCATATTTATTTCGCTAATCTATACATCTATAAAAGTGAGGATGTGTGTGAGGATACTTCTCAACCTATATACCCAACGAACTTTTTATCTACCGACTTACAAATTTGATATATAGAGTATTCAGACACGTGGAAAACGTTTTAATTGGATTTCACCCGGAAAAAGGGGTGGTAGGGGGCAAAATTGAAAATTTTGTACGTGGGAGTAATCCGGCATTTATCTGTTTGGCAACTGTTTAATAAATGCGCATGCGTCAATCGTTCACAAGACAGATTACTAATGTTAAAAAAGTAGGTTTGAAAACACTTTTTAGGAAAGTGTAAAGCCAGCCTAATGGTTATTGTACTTGGCTCACTGTCTTTAGGTTTTGGCTTTGATCTCTACTCAAGTATATTTTTACTTATAATAATCAAACTATTAAAAAAAACCATAATACTCGTATGCGCATCCCTAAGCTTCTTTCCGTTTTGTATTTCATTAAAAAAAAATAACGTTACGTTTAATAGTTACGATATTTCTGCTTATGATAACTAAAAATTCTGCATTAATTAACATAATATTTATACGTATTCTACAAGTGGGAAACGCCGGGCAGTCTACTAATATATATATATTTAAATAGACATTCCGACGAGTTATATACGGGCGTCGATTCCATGGTCGAGTGGGAGAACTGCCGACTGTCAACACGACGGTTCTAGGTTCAATCTTTGGCCTGGGAGAGATGCTAGTCTAGCGGCACTGATGAGTTGTGATACATCGAAACAGGACTGTATGTCGATGACTACAAATATATATATATATGTATATATATGCACACATATGTGATATATATATATACACACATATGTGATATATATACACACACATATGTGATATATATATATACACACACATATGTGATATATATATACACATATGTGATATATATATACACATATGTGATATATATATACACATAGGTGATATATATATACACACATATGTGATATATATATACACACGTATATTATATGTATATATATATCACAATTAAATGAAGAAATACCCTTTTAAAGATAATAATATTTGCATTTAGATGTGGAATATATAATGTAGGATAACTGGATTCAATCCACGATGCAGCCTAAGCGGACATTGACTGCTTGTATATTCGCATCACGCATCGAGCAAGCTTACATAAACTGATATCGCCACCACCTCTTTTTATTCCTGCATTACTTCAGTTTCCTCTTTCGTTTTTATGCTTATTTTCCTTCATTTTTTTGTTTTATCATAATGATGTCCTTTTACCCATTCTCATTTTTATATTTCTGTCTAGTTCTGCATCCACATCTATGTCAGTTTAGGCAACGATTAAATCGTCCATGCATGATTTTTGTTTTAGAAACTCAACGTACCTGATCGAATTTGTTATAAAACCACACGCTTTCAAGTTCAGCTGACGTCTTTCGAAAAGGCGTGTAACAATTTCCGAAAAGGCGTGTAACAATTTTCGAAAAGGTACGTAACAACTTAAAAATTGGCACGTAACAAGTTTCGAAAAGGCGCGTGGCAAGTTTCGAAAAGGCACGTAACAAGTTTCGAAAAGGCGCGCGGCAAGTTTCGAAAAGGCGCGTGGCAAGTTTCGAAAAGGCGCGTAACAAGTTTCGAAAAGGCGCGTGGCAAGTTTCGAAAAGGCGCGTGGCAAGTTTCGAAAAGGCACGTAACAAGTTTCGAAAAGGCGCGTGGCAAGTTTCGAAAAGGCGTGTAACAAGTTTCGAAAAGGCACGTAACAAGTTTCGAAAAGGCGCGTGGCAAGTTTCGAAAAGGCACGTAACAAGTTTCGAAAAGGCACGTAATAAGTTTCAAAAAGGCGTGTAACAAGTTTTAAAAAGGCGTGTAACAAGTTTCGAAAAGGCGTGTAACAAGTTTCGAAAAGGCACGTAACAAGTTTTATAAAAGGCGTGTAACAAGTTTCGAAAAGGCGTGTAACAAGTTTCGAAAAGGAACGTAACAAGTTCCGAAAAGGCGCGTGGCAAGTTTCGAAAAGGCACGTAACAAGTTTCGAAAAGGCGCGTGGCAAGTTTCGTAAAGGCACGTAACAAGTTTTATAAAAGGCGTGTAACAAGTTTCGAAAAGGCGTGTAACAAGTTTCGAAAAGGCGTGTAACAAGTTTCGAAAAGGCGCGTGGCAAGTTTCGAAAAGGCACGTAACAAGTTTCGAAAAGGCGCGTGGCAAGTTTCGAAAAGGCGCGTGGCAAGTTTCGAAAAGGCACGTAACAAGTTTTATAAAAGGCACGTAACAAGTTTCAAAAAGGCGTGTAACAAGTTTCGAAAAGGCGTGTAACAAGTTTTATAAAAGGCGTGTAACAAGTTTCGAAAAGGCGTGTAACAAGTTTCGAAAAAGCATGTAACAAGTTTCGAAAAGGCACGTAACAAGTTTCAAAAAGGCACGTAACAAGTTTTGAAAAAGCACGTAACAAGTTTCGAAAAGGCACGTAACAAGTTTCGAAAAGGCACGTAACAAGTTTTGAAAAAGCACGTAACAAGTTTTGAAAAGGCACGTAACAAGTTTTGAAAAAGCACGTAACAAGTTTCGAAAAGGCACGTAACAAGTTTTGAAAAAGCACGTAACAAGTTTCGAAAAGGCACGTAACAAGTTTTGAAAAAGCACGTAACAAGTTTCGAAAAAGCACGTAACAAGTTTCGAAAAGGCACGTAACAAGTTTCGAAAAGGCACGTAACAAGTTTTGAAAAGGCACGTAACAAGTTTTGAAAAGGCACGTAACAAGTTTTGAAAAAGCACGTAACAAGTTTCGAAAAGGCACGTAACAAGTTTTGAAAAAGCACGTAACAAGTTTCGAAAAGGCACGTAACAAGTTTTGAAAAAGCACGTAACAAGTTTCGAAAAGGCACGTAACAAGTTTTGAAAAAGCACGTAACAAGTTTTGAAAAGGCACGTAACAAGTTTTGAAAAAGCACGTAACAAGTTTCGAAAAGGCACGTAACAAGTTTTGAAAAAGCATGTAACAAGTTTTTAAAAGGCACGTAACAAGTTTTGAAAAAGCACGTAACAAGTTTCGAAAAGGCACGTAACAAGTTTTGAAAAAGCACGTAACAAGTTTCGAAAAGGCATGTAACAAGTTTTGAAAAGTGGAGAGCACGTACAGCATCTTTAACTCCCAAGTGGTCACCCATCTGATACTGGTCAGGCTCATCGTTGCTTAAGTTCGGTGATCTGACGTTATTATGCCGTTTAAGAATATTATCCGACAATCACAATCAGTAAAACGTCGATCAAAGTCGACTCATTGATTTTGTTATTAAAACGGATTTAGCATAATACAATACAATACAACCAAACGGACGCCATATTTAATATAAACGAATCAAATACTTTACAAGAGACTGATACGCATGAATGAAATATAAAAATTTTATTCTTGAAAATCTTTGTTATAAAAGAGACATGCATACCAGTTTAATATTGTATTATATGACACACACGGACATTATGTAGATAACAAAAAACATATATATATTGAGCGAATTCATCTCTTACTAGCGCGACCTCTTCGAAATTTCATGGTATATTCTACATAAACGTATATGACAACTTATTGCTAATAATAATATTTCGTTTGCAAAATTAATGTCTTCCATTGCCAATACTGTTTTGCCAGTATGCCAACGGAATTCACCCTAGGTAAGTTGAACCGATTTCCTCTGAAGGAGGAAGTTTCGTGGGAATATCAAGTTCACAAGCAGTCTTCAGTCGCATGTATATCCTGGTCAGGGAGATGTTGACGTTAAGTTTTTACAGTTCTTGCAGGGAGGTGTCGACTTTCTCCTACATCCAGCGCCTGGTATTCCCATATGGTCACCTATTTGATACTGACTAGGTTCAACGTTGCTTATCTGCGATGACCAGTGTGTAAACGTGATTATGTCATCTGTATTGTTAGGATTAAAATGACTTTTTATGCTTCCCTGATAATATTTGTCATTGTGAAGTAAATATTCTTTTAATAAATAAAGCGAATATGCCTCATCTTGAGTCATTCATTTAAAGCCGTAACAATTGAATTTTATTTTACATAATAACCTTCATCGCCGTAAAAAACAACACCAGTTAAATAGTTTTCAAATCAACGAAATAAATGTCAATTTCTGAAATTCAAATTTTATTTTGATCGACGCGACGACATAAATTAATTTTGAAACAATTCATTTCCTTAAAAGTATAGAATAGTTCACAATCCGCTATTGTAGGGACAAAATAGTTAGCAATCTATTTTTGAAAGTACAGACTACTTAACAATCTACTTTTTAAAGGACAGGATAGTTAACAATTTATTTTTCAAAGGACAGAATAATTACCAATCTATTTTTAATAGAATATAATAGCTAACACTCAGCATCTGAAAGTATAGAATTGTTAACAATCTATTTTTGAAAGTACAGAATTGTTAACAATCTATTTTTGAAAGTACAGAATTGTTAACAATCTATTTTTGAAAGTACAGAATTGTTAACAATCTATTTTTGAAAGTACAGAATTGTTAACAATCTATTTTTGAAAGTACAGAATTGTTAACAATCTATTTTTGAAAGTACAGAATTGTTAACAATCTATTTTTGAAAGTACAGAATTGTTAACAATCTATTTTTGAAAGTACAGAATTGTTAACAATCTATTTTTGAAAGTACAGAATTGTTAACAATCTATTTTTGAAAGTACAGAATTGTTAACAATCTATTTTTGAAAGTACAGAATTGTTAACAATCTATTTTTGAAAGTACAGAATTGTTAACAATCTATTTTTGAAAGTACAGAATTGTTAACAATCTATTTTTGAAAGTACAGAATTGTTAACAATCTATTTTTGAAAGTACAGAATTGTTAACAATCTATTTTTGAAAGTATAGAATTGTTAACAATCTATTTTTGAAAGTATAGAATTGTTAACAATCTATTTTTGAAAGTACAGAATTGTTAACAATCTATTTTTGAAAGTACAGAATTGTTAACAATCTATTTTTGAAAGTACAGAATTGTTAACAATCTATTTTTGAAAGTACAGAATTGTTAACAATCTATTTTTGAAAGTACAGAATTGTTAACAATCTATTTTTGAAAGTACAGAATTGTTAACAATCTATTTTTGAAAGTACAGAATTGTTAACAATCTATTTTTGAAAGTACAGAATTGTTAACAATCTATTTTTGAAAGTACAGAATTGTTAACAATCTATTTTTGAAAGTATAGAATTGTTAACAATCTATTTTTGAAAGTATAGAATTGTTAACAATCTATTTTTGAAAGTACAGAATTGTTAACAATCTATTTTTGAAAGTACAGAATTGTTAACAATCTATTTTTGAAAGTACAGAATAGTTAAAAATCTATTTTTAGAATCCTTGAGTAAAGAGCCATTCTTGTAATAGAAAAAAAGAACACACAAAATAATCTATTGGAGAGAAAATAAAATTATTCACTTACAAACATTAAACGGAGTTGTCACAAGCAAAAATTGGCAGAATTAATCCAGCCATAGATGAAGTAGTAGTATTAATCCAGCCATAGATGAATTAGTAGTATTAACCCAGTAAGAATCCGCAGAGCGTAGTTTCCTTTTCGTGTCCAGAAGGAAAGCTATGACTAACAATTTCGAAGAGATTCAGTAGGCTTGATTAGTTCGTCCTCACAATCAAACAACAAACCAGAATTACCTGGTACGGTATTTTTAATAGAAATCACTGCAGACAAAGCATGAAGCTACTTGATGTAACGGGCTAAATAAAAAAAGACCCTACTTCAAGGTAAAATAATTGCGAATGATAGGAGTTAAATGGAATAGCTCTTAACGCAGAAAACAGCAATTTTTCCCTCTTTGTCAGAAACATCGCTCATGGAATGTGAGAACTAAAAGAACAAAATAAGGGAAGTGAGAGTTATGTGGTTGCTGATTAGCGATTATTAGCCCCGGGCGAGCTATACCGGCTTCTTCTGGAGGAAGAATTTTCAAGGGAAAATAAAATTCACACGCGGTCACCAGCCGCATGTATATCCCGGTGATGCTAAGATGACATAGAACGCCTAGCATTTCCAAATAGTCGCCCATGTGGTACTGGCCAGGCTCCAAGTCGTTAAACTTAAGTAATCTAACAAAAACCAGTGTTTCAATGCGATGATGCTGTATTACCCCTGACAATAAATATAATAATCCAAATCTGTAAAATCGAATATTTTTACCTGAATGACACCAAATTAATCATCAATTAATATAGAATGGTCTAATCTTTGAAATCTGTGTGTGATAGGTGATAACGTACGTACATGAAATGCCTTAGTGTGTCATGATATAGATAACTTTGTCTATTTCAGGATCTTGCATAACGCTGAAAGAATTTGCTGCTGACAATAAAATTCCACATTCTCACGGCATAATACAGAGTATGAGATAATCTCCGAATCTAGTCATTTCCCCGCCATTTATATGTCGGACGAACATTAGATTCATCCTACTTCCTTTATCTCCCATTCTCATCTCTTGTTTCTGGGTGGTATCTGCATTTGTCGGACATATTTCCCAGCTATATCTCTATTAATACTGACAGCATCAGTAGGATCTTAAATATTTAACATTGCTTTTTTATGAAAATACTTGAAAGGTTTTAAATTAAATTTCGTACTTTTTTGCGATGGGCAGGGGAATTTTTGCGATGGGCAGGGGAATAGGCTCAGAATTTCAACGGCTTCATATTGTTACTTTTGAAGCTTAAAACGTTTTTTTAAATTAAAAAAGAAATTAGGAAATACGAGCACGTAAGATATTTACAACGTGCTGTGCTGAACAAGCAAATCTTGTGGAAAACGTGTATATAGTGTAAGGTTAATTGTAAGTTTGCATGTTGTCTTGTTTCAAGGCAAATTAAATATTTTAAGGGTCATGCAGAATATAATTACTTGTAAGTTTATACATATTTTAATATTTTTCTGATTTAAACACAACTGAAACATATTTGGGATTATTGATGTATCTTTTCAAAAAATTATTTACTCCATATAAGATACATCCCTACCGAAACCTAAGCGGCTAATGCTGTAGGGGTCATATATATATATATATATATATATATATATATATATATATATATATATATATATATATGATTGCTGCATCTTTTCAGATGATCGCCGTCATATAGAGTTCTTCCCATCTCGTTGTCCATACCATCTTATATGACTCTGCAGTCCCACCGCAGATTTGCACATCTTGAAGCAGATGTGACATACAAATTGAGCAATCTCCACTGAATTGACTTCCTCTGGAAGCTGAAGGGTATTCCTATGAACAATCACATGTCTTCTCAAACCAGTAGTAGACTTGCACATTTTGCTGCATATTAAACAGATTGTTTGGTTCGGACTAATACGTACGAAATTGACCTGAACAGGACTTTTGTGTGATGTAACCAGTTTTTCAAAGAAGCACTGGTTCAAGTGTCGCATTTCCAGCTCTGTGTATCATGGTTAAAACCATCACTTAAAACTTTGCGAAGCTTTCGCTTCAGATTGCTGTGGGTCTGCTTTCTTTTCTCTAGAGCATTACAACTTTCACGTACAAGCTTTAGCCACTTCGGCCTTGGCAGAATAAGTTCTTCCCACGTTTCGATGTCGATTTGCAGGATTTTCAAATTGTTCTTTATACAGTCCCTGAACCTCTTCCTAGGCTTATGTTGAGGGCGCTTGCCATTTTCCAGCTCCTCATAAAAACTGTTTTTCTGTAGCCTCCAATCTTTCATTCGATCTACGTGGCCCACCATACGTATGTGAGATATGACATTTCTAAATACTTAATTCTCTTCAATTCTTGTGTTGATTGCCGGTGGCCTGGGAGAAATGTGCTAGCTTATGAAGACTAGGGTCGCTTTGTGGCTTATTATTTCTGAAGAGTATGCACATGAAACGATTCGATAATTAACATAATAATATTCAGCCGATTGTTTCTGCGCAACGAAACAGATTTGTAAAAATGTGCCAGAATTTTGAAATACTTAAAAAATTTAGTGAAATAAAATAAACATTTGGAACTTGTAATATCGCTATACTGTTATATATATCTATATCTATATCTATCTATCTATCTATCTATCTATATATATATATATATATATATATATATATATATATATATAAACAGAGAGAGAGAGAGAGAGAGAGACACACACACACCCACACACACAAATAATTACGAAATATTGATATTAATTTTAGTTCGCCGTTTTCACCAACTCGGTTCACACTTAACGGCTTGAAAAAGAGAATTGGTTTACAGAATATCCGAACGCGCGCACGCACACACACACGCACACACACACACGCACAACAACAGAAAAAGAGAAATAAAAATTTAATTTGCGTCTAAGATTGTCCCATAAACTCGACACGAAATTGTCACCCACTTGTGCGCTTATGTGTTTCTGTTGACTGATTACACTTTTTGCATACACATATGCATGGGAAGTACGGTGTTTGTTAACATTACATTTTAATTTATGTATATTTGTGTGGTAATGTCAGGCATATATGACAACTTATTATATACGATATATTAAACAGCATTTTTCAAAGCTTACGTGCTACCTGCTCGACAACAAACACGTACACTCGAGAAGAGATGTACTATCAAAACTCAATGACTTTTATTATAATAGTTGTCTTATATACACATCGAAGAATAGGAACAGACTCCTCTTCTTAGCGAGGACAGTAGGTCACTATAATCTCAGCATGGAATACCGCGAATAAACTTCGGGAAGAGTCACTTTATTTTCTACATGAGAAAAAATAAACAATTCTAACACATTGAAATATGTATGTACAATTCAGAATTAAAACTAAAACTGCTTATTTGCTATCCACCTAACAATGAACGTTTAAATATAACAAGGAATATAAATGCAGGAATCAATTATTACTACGATAAGGACTTTCCTACATGCGTACCGAAGAATATTATTATCATTTTCATCCAGTCTTGTTGAAGAATTATGTAACATTATCTGACGAAGGTAAATACAAATTGTACGTATATTGATTATGATTTTGAGTTTACACGTGGAATAAAATTTGAATTAGACTAACCAAAAAAAAAAAAAAAAAAAAAGCAAATCCCGAAGGCCGCTTGCAATAATACATTAAGACAATATTCTAAACACGTGTTATAAAGAAAATATTGAGCATAAAGCAATAAATAGGTTCATATTAATTGAAAACAAATAAGCAGCCGATGCTATGAAAGTAATTAGTGAATGATTGTTAAAAGGAAATTAAATGGAAATAAATGTTTTATTGCGAAAGGGCATAGTCCACGGTAGAAAAAGAAAAAATAGGCTACTCGGAATGAAATATGGATCTTATAGGACAGAAGCTATCAATTACAGGTCCCGAGAATCAGAATGACATTTTTATATTTAGAAGAGAAAGAATTTGATACCATTCTCGAAGAAAAATTTAAGTATACTGGAAATAGAACGCACACTTTCTCTGTTTCTATCTCTCCTCTTTGTCTCTGTTGCAACGTTTATCTCCAACAAGCCTACAGCTTTCTCTCATGGTTGATCAAGTGGTTTTGCATGTCCGCAGGATATTTGCGCGGCCTATCAAGTGGACGCGCCGATCACGCAGATGCATGTAAGCAAAGAACGCCGGCGTGCACATCGAAGCAGAACATCAACTCACATCGACGCACAATAACATCTCGTCAAATTACTCCCATCCATCGGTGCCATTGTGAGTAAATATTGACGCTGCCTTACAGGCCGGGATAAACAGCTGAGTGATCTAACCAGAATTCAGCATTCTGTTTTTTTTTTGTTTTTAAAGATTATATATATATATGCGTGTGTGTGTGTATGTGTGTGTGTGAGAGCGCGCGTGTGTGTGCGGGTGTGCATGTATGTGTTTGTGTGAGTACTAGACGTACTTATAGGCATATATATATATATATATATATTATTCCTTAATTGGATTTTTTTTATTTTGAGATGAGCATTTTTATGTTAATTTAATTTTTATTTCGGACTATTAGTCTCATCTTTATTAGTTGGTGTTTTTTTTTTTAAATCTTTTTATTGGTTCACAACGACGAAGGCCAGAGGAAGTTGGCCGAAACGTTGTGAACCAATAAAAAGATTAAAAAAAAAACAACAACTAATAAAAATGAGACTAATAGTCCGAAATAAAAATTAAATTAACGTACTTATAGGCTGTTGGAAGGTGACTGCGATCTAGTTGTTACCGACACGGACTGACGACCTGGGCATTCCATGTTCGAATGCAGTTCCTTCCACAAAAAATCACTTTCACTTAAAATGTTTGCAACCTTCACATGGCTCCTTCCATAATTACTGATGTCTTTCTAAAAATAATTCTGACTAGAAAAATATCGGCGAAACCATTGCCAACAATAGAATCTTTGGATTCATACGATATGATGATGACCTATGGCCTGTTAGGTTAGCGCAATACTACTACCACTATTTATTCCATTTAAATTTGATTCCAAACTTTATAAAATATATATAATTTATTCTTGCATAACAAAAACTAATATGCATTTTTTTCGTCTACGTTATTATTATTTACTCATTAGAAGTGGCCACACAGGCCATCATCAAAGATTTATATTTGCGAACAACTTGTGGCATTCTCCAGAGTCTTAGTGACAACAAGTCTCCTCAGATTTCCAGTACTCTACACCTCTTTCGATAAACTATGCAGATGAATTTGCGTTATCGCAACAGCCGCTTACCACTGATTTCTTGTTGGCAGCGAATATTGGACTTCACTGGAATTTAGGTGGTAATAAGCCTCTTCAAGGCCCCAATTCCATTTGCACTCATCCAGCAGAGGTGTGAGTTGTACTCTCTATCCTCGGTATTTCCATCATCCTTGACCCTTCTCACTGATTTGCTGTTCCATTTGAGGAAAATTTTGACTGGCCACATCAGCGTAAGTTGGAAAGATATGAATATCTGCGAGAAGAATCTATCAAAAATGGCTGGGAAACCATTGTATTTCCTATCGAAATCGGATGCTGAGGTTTTATTGCAAACTCAACCTCCACGTTCTTAAATAATCTTGGTCTTTATCCGTCAGACAAGAAAAAAAAATACAAGACAGAGTTCTATCTGCATTATCGTGGATATGGCAATTTCACAGATTGACAACAATCCAAAAAAGTATGGTCGTATTGTGAGATAATGCTGGGGTGCTCTGGGCTTATGGTAATGATGCTTCGGCCCTGAAACCATGCCTGAACTCAGAGTAATCATCTGATGAAGACTTTGTTGGAAGCAATGCTGCTGTAAAAGCAACAGATACTGTATAAACATTTTCATATATATATATATATATATATATATATATATATATCGCATTTAATTGAGAGGAGCTTCGTGCAAGCTGAAATATTATGCGCGGTTTATTTTTATATATGTTCTTTTACATATCCAACATTTTTTTCACTTTTTTATTTGGCAATAACTACAATAAATTGCGGTTTCACTTAATGCCTTAAACTAGCAAATTCTAGTATTACTACAAATATTATTTGCTGATTTCTTTATGTCCTCTGATGAGAAGAATAACAAGAATAGCATTTTTTGAAACTCCGCGGAATAAGGACTTTGTAAATTGGAGTATTCAGTCGAACAATAAATTTTGATTGTAAAGTTCAACTTACAGTTTTAATTTGCTTTCTCATATATATATATATATATATATATATATATATATATATATATATATATATATATATATATATATATACTAGAAGACTACTGATAATTCCAGTATAAGTAAAATCAATTGCTCTAATAGAACAGTTTTTTGTTCTTTTGCAATCAATATATAGTGATATAAAACTAGGATTAATTAATTAGTGTAGCACTGACTCCTGTGCATACCAATCTATATATATTTATAAAAGTGAGAATGTACTTGTAAGGACAATTCTCAATCTACAAACTCAACTTGAAATTTGGTATGCAAGGTATTCAGACATATAGAAAACTTTTTAATCAGTTGTCATCCGAAAAGAAGTGCTGCTAAGAAGTTAAAATTGAAAAATTGGTACGTGTGGAGTTATCGGATTTTTATCTGTTCGTCAACTGTTTCACGAATGTGCATGCGTGAATCGTTCACATGACATATTATTTATGTTAAGAATAAGTAGGTAATAAAATACTTTTTAAAGACTGTGCCAAGCTGGCCCAATGGTTATCGTACTTTACTCACTGTAATTAGGTTTTGGTTTTGCTCTCAAACTCGATATTTTTTTTTACGTACAAGAAGTGAATTTTTTTAGAAAAAATACGTAATAATCACACGCACATGCCTCAGTTTTTTCCGTTTTTTTAAATTTTTGTAAAAGAATTTAACGTTACGTTTAATACCTACGATATTTTATGTTTATAATAAATAAGAAATTAGCATTAATAAAAATATAATATTTATGCATACTTTACTACCGGGTTACGCCGGGTGGCATGCTAGTATATATGTATAAACATACAAATAACTGACTTTCTATAACTATATAAGTAAAGTAAAAAAAAAAAAAAAAACTCTTCCCCTGGTATCGTGAAATGATGAATTGATTATAAGGGAGCAAATGACATTTAATCGACTGTCGCCTTTACTTTACAATGAATAAACACTAATTCGATGGAAATCAAATTGATTGTTTTACGCTTGTTCTATGAGGATCAGATGGTACGCGTTACCATGGTCAGCCGCAATTCGACATGGAGCAGTGGTTATGAAAATGGTCGCGTCAGCTATTACCACCGAAAGTTTTATCGATCCCAAATGGATGCAGAACGCTATTAACAATGGACCTTATTAAACTAAGGCTATATTATCAGGGCTATGAAAACAGCATATTCTTTTCATTGTTTTAACTCTCGAGTATATATCAGACACAATTAATCAACCGAGAATCACATCACTCTACATAAAAACATATAAGATATCAATGGATATATATCTGAGAATCAAAACAAGCAAAATAATATGCTGTTGTCACAGCTCTAATTATTATATCTTTAGTATAGGCACGGGGTAAACGTTTTCATGCTTTGGCCGTCAAAATCATTGCGTAGTTCATCATAGTGGATATTAAATAAAACAACATATTCAATACTGTTATCATTTTACTCCGAATAAATCCGCTCCATTGTCGTATGCTCACTCACCACCGAAAACATTCACAAGAAACAATCGTCTAGCTATTATACAACTACTATTAACAAGTTCCCCTACTCTATATCTGCGTCTGAAACTAAACGCAAATTCCAGGAATGAGGTTTCTTTATTAGAACTGCACTTCTGTTGAGCACAAAACCACGCTCTCCTTCTTAGGTGACTAATACATGGTCATATTAATTTATTTATTGCGGACTATTATTCCCATCTTTATTAGTTGTTGTTTCACGACATTTCGGCCAACTATTCCTCTGGCCTTCGTCAGCCAACCATATAGGAGCGACGGATAGGAACTTCGAATCTCCTAACTGCATTCTCAGCAATCACTGCCATCTGTAGTTGTTGTCGTCTCACCACGATTTGGCCAAGTAAGCCTCTGGCCGGCTTTGGGTAGGATTGAAACCGCTATCTTATGACAATTATCATCTGGAACCGTAGAGATTCAACGTCTCTATCAACTGCGTCACGGGCCCCGAAGACCAGAGGTATAGTTGGCCGAAACATCGTGAAACAACAACTAATAAAGATGAGAATAATAGTCCGCAATAAATAAAGTAATATAAATAGTACTCATCTCAATAATGAATTCCAATTAAAAAATAATATACAGGGTGGTCAAAAAGTCAGGTAACATTTTAAAGAAAAACGATATTAGCAATACACGTATATTTAAGTACCATACATTGAAATATAAAATGAAACAAACATGAAATATGTTTATTTTGTTAATTGTCGTCCATTTCTCTCTATCAATCGCTGGAAGCGATTAACCACTGATTGTGTAACACGTGTAATCATGTCAGCTGATATCCGCGCAATCTCCTCTTCAATAAATAACTTTAAAGACGCTATTGTATCAGGCTTCTTGCCATAAACGCTATCCTTTACATAGCCCCAAAGCCAGAAATCAGGAGGGGTAGTTTATATATTACACTCAAATATTTAAACAAATAATATTAAACGAATAGAGATTATAATGGATCATATTGTTTTTTCTACCTTTAACATGTTACCTGACTTTTTGACCACCCTGTATATATATAACACATGGTCGTTTTACAGTCCTATGTAAACAAGTGATTGTTGATTTGTACTCTTAAATAATTAAATTCTACCCAATCTTCATTACTATCACCAACAGCAATGCGTAATCTAATTTGTGAGACTCTTAAAGCGTAAAATGCGTAATATATATTCCTGTGATCTTAACGGGGTTAAGAACACAGGAACACATGTTCTAAACTATACTTTATCTGTTTTGTTATCAGTATATGACGGGGATATCTTTCTAAAATTAAGTCAAATTTGTTTATGTTTTAATCTAGAGTGCCTCTTTTGGGGAAGGTGGACCCCCCCCACATTAAAAACTGACCTTGTTTCTAACTTTGCACTCATTAAAGGCAAGTATGAACATAACCCATGTGGGCAATCCATCTGAACTGGTTTAAATTCTTTGAAATGTTTTCTTTTAAATATTTACACAAAGAACAAAGAATCTCATCTCTCAAACCCGAAGCATATCAAGGGCGTTAATAGTTTAAGCAATAATATTAATCCATTATTGAACATTGTGTCTTAAAGGCGGTAAGGGTGGTCAAGTGGTTAACGAAACTAGCTGACGTCCTGGGTGTTCCTAGTTCGAATGCAGTTCGTTCCACAAAAAATCGCTGTCACTTAGGGTGTTGGCAACCTTCAGGTGGTTATTCCCGAAAGTACCCGATGTCTTTTTAGAAATAGTTCTGACTTGGAAAAATATAAACAAAAAAACAAAACCCACAATAGAATCTTTGGATTCATACTATATGATGACGATTGCGACTAAGAATGGATTTCATACGCACTTCCGGGATGTTTTGCTTTTATATTCAGAAAAATTTGAACATACTTGAAATCATGAAAACCTGTTACTGATCGTCGACGCTATATGGCATTATTTTTAATTAGAAAACACCCTTTTTCATCCTAAATAAGGCATATTGAATCTTCAGAATAAATTACTACCATTTGGGATCGTGTCTAACAGGGGAATGTGGGAAGTCGAGCAGCAAAATGTCTATTCACATTACATTTAAACTTCTGCATGTTAGTAGAATCGGGAAAGCAGAAATAAGGAAGGAAATAAGGAAGCAGTCCGAGGGAAGAAACTATTAGATTATACAGCTTTCCAGCACCTATGGACTTCAACAGTGAAGGGGTGAAATTTTGTTAAATGCCGCGTTTTTACTTCTGCCTGTCAATACAGTCAGGGAAACAGGGAACAGGAAGAGAATTTCAAAGTCTAGCAGTCCGGAAGAGACACGATTAGAGTAGAAGACTTGCTGGCATCTAAGGATTTTTACATGATGTAATTTTGCTGTTTGTCACGTTAGTCAAGAATATGTACGCCGAGAGTGCAAAAGTGCTATGAGCTGATCACAGTACATTCCATTCATTTACTTGTAAAACATGTACAGGAATGCAAAATTGAAGCGATGGGAGAGGAGTTGGAGCTTGGAAGATAGTGCGGGACTTATTAGATTTTAAACCCTTTTTTTGGACCCAGTCGAAGAGTGAGACTCCAGATGCGGCAAGAATACTCTATGAATGGACTTTGTAATGATATAGGATAATCTCTGGTGTGAGTAATTTTCTAGCACAGTAGAGGGAGCCCACCTTCTTTGCAGCAATTTTACCAATGTCCTCAATTTATTTGTTCCAATTTATGTTGCCTGTGAATATTAAGCCATGGAGTTTAAACAATGAGTTTTCGGGTAGAATGTTATTTGGTTGAGTATTAATGTTTTGTGTTTTGTAATATGTATATGAGGTGTGTTGTTGTTTCGCATAGTTTGTGGGACACAATACTCATCAAAGTATACATGAATACATAAAATGTTTCTCGAGGTTAATTCATCATACTTCATCATATCCGTCTAAAATTTATTTTCTTGTTTTTTATGCTAGTTTAACCCGAAACAATACACATTGTCACTGAGACGTAAGGGGCCACAGTGAATAAAAGCTCATATTCATAGGATCATCCTAAGTGTTGAATCCTACAGTGAGTTGTTTGTTCACATTATATTTAGATTTCTGCATAGCAGGTTCAAAAGAAGCAGTAAGGGAATTCGAAAGGGTAGCAGTACGAGGAAAAATCTCTTAGAGTAAAAAGCCTTTCGACGTCTAGCGGCCCCTAGAGTGAAAGAGTAGAATTTTGCTGAGTGTCGAGTTAGTCGGAGTTATTTACGGCAATGGTTACCAAAGCAGTAAGTTCGTCGACGCACATTAAGTTGGAGCACTTGTAAAACAATCATAGGTAGGCAACATTGCAGCGATAGACCAGGGCTGAGATTGGTAAACAGTGTAGACTCTAGTCTACATCCCTAGATAAGAGACTTTTTGGACATTGTTTAAAATAGAAACACTCGTAGCTGGTGAACCTGCCCTGATATGAAAATAAGAAATTATAATTTGTTTGTTTATATCTCTTTTCCTCTCCTCTCTTATTCGCTCTCTCCGTTTTCCTCTCTGTCTCTGTCTGTCTGTCTGTCTGTCTGTCTGTCTGTCTCTCTCTCTCTCTCTCTATATATATATATATATATATATATGATGAGAATACTTCCGACGATAGGAAGATGCAAAGGGGAAAAACGAAGTTATATGCCCATCAACATTTTGTCTTTATTGTAAGTCTTACAATAAAGACGAAACTTAGATGAAGGCCGTGTTGTGAGCGCACTTTTGGATCTTGGCCTCGATTACGTCCCAGATAAAATTGTCAAATGGTTTCCAATCTGGCGAGGGAGCTATCCACAAATCCGGTGACCAGTTGTGGGAAACATTATTTAGAATCTGCTCTTGAGTTTTTTTTTTCGACAAATGTGGAGGCGCAGAGGCTGGAAAACAGAAATCGTATTATAATGAAGTCGCTCGCCCAAAGCTTCACTACTCTCCCCAACACCTCCTGATATTTCGTTTACTTCTTGCTGCAACGCTTTTTATATATAAAAATGAATATAAATCAGTATTGATCAGTGAATATAAACTAAATAAACGTCAGTCAATCGGTGCATAGTTTTGCGCATAACCTTCAATCAAATTTCATTAGCTTTACGAATGTATACATATATATTCATTAGCTCATGGGCCCGCCTTGTACACACTCAGTGGAAAGTGGAAGTTCAAGTACACTGGGAATAATACCGAGATAGAAGGAGAGCACATACAGTGCTTAGAAGTCTCAAATGGTCACCCAACTGGTACTAGTCGGGCTCAACGTTACTTAACTTATGTGATCTGACAGAAGCCGGTGTGTGAACATGACTCTACTCATCTCTGGTATTTAACAATGCTAACAGGAAAGGTGTGATTGGAAATTGCAAACTCTTGCCACAGAAATTCCACAAGCAGGCACCTTTACCATCGGTATCCATAGTCTGTCGAACTGAAGGAAGCTACTATATTCATTAGTTTATGTATGTATGTATGTATGTATTTTCAGGGTCAACGGCCAACTAGCACCATTTGTGTTTGTGTGTATGTATGTGTGTGTTGGGTGGAGAGGGCTCCCATAAGCCGTGGTGAAGGCAACCTTTCTAGGAGAAGCAAATCTCTTATTTAAAAAACCATAAAGCGGGAGACCAGTACCCGCATTAAGCTGGTCTGCACCGAGAGAGACTTAGCTGTCGTACAAATCTAAGACTCTGTAACATCATCTGTGTATAGCTACTCCCTCAGACATTTGTCTATTAAAATGGTTCTGTGGCGATAGAAGTCATTTTTATGCTCATGGACTTTAAGTCTCTGAGGGAGTGGCACTTGTCTGACAAGACGTTGCAATCATCATGTATGTATGCATGAATGAATCTTAGGTGTGTGCTGGCCAATGTATGTTGGTGATGTTGAGGTTCTTGAACAAACACAATGTCTAAGCATTGAAGCTGTTATTATCAGACATAGACTGAGATGGAGTGGTCATGTGGTCAGGATGTCAGACAGTCGACTTCCCAAACAACTCCTTTATGGTGAGCTTGTCGAGGGAAGACGTCTGGCTCAAAAGCCTAAAATGAGATTAAAGAATTGTTTGAGGTTCACCTTGAAAAAATGTGAGATGGATGAGAAAACCTGGGAGAGTCTAGCTTTGGATCGTGGAGAGTGGGGAAGAGCCTTGCGGGGAGGTATGGGCAAGTTTGAGGCTGATCGAACCCAGTATGAACGACTGAAGTGTGATATTTGGAAAGGGAATGTGCAAGAAACAGTTGATGAGCTGGGGCGCCAAATTGGTCTGGAGTGTGAGGCGTGCGGGTGATTATGTCTGAGCAGAGCTGGGCTGATACGCCACCAGACTGCTCATTAGCGCAATGGGCCACAAAACAGTCTTGTGCTGCCAGATCTAACTTGTGTCAACTGCGGATGAACGTGCAAAACAGCAGGCGGTTTGAAACGACATTTGAATGTTCATAGAAGTGACCACCAAAAAAATGCTGCTAGTGGCGCTCATGTCTACACCATGTGTGTCAAATAATGCCAGAGTTTGGCAGCACTGATCTGTCTTCATGTTTCAATTTTTTAATGCTATATCAAGAAATGGCAATATTCTAGAACGAATTTGCTGCCATCATGCATGCATATATATATATATATATATATATATATATATATATATATATATATATATATAGTAATTTATAAAATATATATGGCGATTAAGCTACACTGAGTATATTAAGCCTGAGGAATCCTAGAGTGGATGAAACGCGAATATTCAGTGTAGCTTAATCGCCATATATATTTTATAAATTACTAACTAGCTCTACCTACGTATTGAGCACTTTTGAAGTAAATACTTAAAGTTTACGCATAAATCTATACTTTCGTATATTAATTTTATGTGAGTAAATGAAGTAGTTATATATATATATATATATATATATATATATATATATATATATATATATATACGGCATACTCACGTCGTTGGCACACCGGTTCTCGTCAAATCACCGGTTAAACAACGTTGAGCCTTGCTAGTACCAGATGGGTGGCCATTTGGGAATTCTAAGCGCTATATGTGATCTCCGCTCAACTCGACGTTGTTTCTAGTCGTCCTGTACCTCCACTTGCCACAGTATCTAAGAATATTGAATCAGGAGAGGCGTGGTTGAAGACTGCGCTATTCTTGCCACACAAATTTCACGCGCATCCACCCTTACAGTGGGTATCCATAGTCTGTCAAGACTGAAGGAAGCCACCACTATATATATATATATATATATATATATATATATATATATATATGTATATATATATATATATATATATATATATATATATATATATAAAGCTGAACGTCTGTGTGTGCGTCTGGTCACGAATAGGCTCCTATATGGTTGGCTATTATTGAAAACAGATCACATATAATAATAGAAGATGTATCGAGACACAGGAATTGGTATGTTTGATCTGGCATAATGATGAATCATTAAAATTATGGGGTCTGCGTACGCGCCTGGTCCACAAAGTATGGAAATAAAAAAATTAAAAAACAAAAAAAACGTTTACAAGTGTTTTTGATATAGATGTACATTGTAATACTTTGATAAGTATGTTTTAACTTAAATAGGGATGGTATAATAAAATTGTGGGGTCTGCGTTCGCGCCTGGCCTCCATAGAATGGAAATAGGCACAAACTTTAATAAAGACTTTTCATATCTATCTGCATAAGTATACTTTGATAATTATGTTTCAGTTTGAAGAAATATGGTATAATAAAATGATGGGGTGTTCGTTCGCACCTGACCTCCATAGAATGGAAATATGTCACAAAGTTTAACAAGGTTTTTTTAATATAGATCCACAGAATATTGTGATAAGTGTTTCAGTGTGAACAGGTATGGTATAATAAATTATGGGATTTATCTATTTTATTTTTACTTTCATCATATTTTGCTTTGGTTTTGATACCCCCAAATTCATTCGAAGCTATCTCTTTACACTCCATCCTTTTCATAACCTATCATGCTTTCATAAATCAGAGTTCATTTTCTGTAGGCTGTTTTTGAACCCATTCAATGACGGGTACTTTTGCTAGTACATATATATATATATATATATATACAACCATAACCATTCCTGTGTCTCGATACATCTTCTATCATTATATGTAATCAGTTTTTAAAAATAGTCAACCATATAGGAGCCTATTCGTGACCACACACACACACACACACACACACACACACACACACACACACACACACACACACACACACACACACACACACAGGCATTCAGCTTTATATTATAGATATATTAGAACCCCCATCCCAGTAACCACATTATATTATTAAAAATACCCTTAATTGATATCGAATACTAATGGTTAAAGTTTAACAAAATATCGGATTATCTTATAGAATGTTCACAAAAGGTCTCTATCTCTTTTACCTCGTTTACATGAAACTAAATTAAACGAAATACAACCTACATTATGACCTATTACATTTTTAAGCTCTTCTAAAAACCATAACATTCGCTTAATTAGTTTAGGAGTTAATTCCGGTACATACAAATACATACACAGACACTCATATCCAACTTTATATATAAATTTCGATATACGTACTCGTATATTAAACAAGAACTAGTGCTTAACATACGAGTATGTATATCTAGGCACGGGTGCATATATCTAGGTACATACAAATACATTAACAAATACTCGTATGTTAAGCAAAACCTATTGCTTAACATACGCGTATATATATATATATATATATATATATATATATATATATATATATATATATATATATACTTAGATGTATATATAGTTAGGTGCGCTTATCTGTTTATATATTTGTAACTACCGGAATTAATTGCTCAACTAATTAAGCGATTATTATGATGTTTTAATAGAGCTTTTAAACTTAAGAGGTCATAATGTGGGTTGTATTTAGTTGAATTTAGTTTCATGCAAATATGGTAAAAGGGATGGAGGTTGCAGATTATTATCGATTTATTTTTTCTGTAATATGTCCATTTATATAATGTTCAATTTATCTTGTCTAAATAAAGATATCCGTTCGTTCGTTAGTCACAATCGTTTTAAATGTAATCAATATATTGTGGGATTCGTTTCATTTCGATATATCAGTGATCTTAATTACTTTTAGGAATGGAAAATATTGCATAAATTATTAATAATGAATTCCCTAACAAATAGCGCATATGCCTTTGCGAAAATCGAAACCGAAACCTGATTGGATTCATCGGACTATTTTTCTCATCTTGAGTGTCATTTTTACCATGTTTCGATTGATTTCAACTCCGACCTTCTTCAGGTGTATTTTGTCGCACTCCTGATCCGGGACGCAGTGGTTAGAGTACTAAGAAAAAAATCAGTTGTAAAAGTGGTATTCTCTTGAAGGTTAAGGTTCAATCCTCAGTGTGAGTGAAGAAAAATACAATTGCAAATTACTTAGGACGTTTATCCGGTCAAGACCGACGGAACAGGAGTTTGCTTCTTCCGGGAAGTAAATAAAGAGTTTCCGAGTTCGACAGAAACCTACCCGAGTTCGACAAGATACACCTGAAGAAGGTCTGAGGTTAAATCTATTGGAGCATTGTGAAAATCGCACTTAAGGTGAGAACAGTAGTCTGATGGATCCCAATAATACTCATCTAAAAAGTCCAGAATCGAAACTTTGATATTTTCAGGATAATGTTCTACTAACTGATGTATTCGAGTGTTCTTAAAAATAGAGCTTAATACATTACTTTATAAAAATAATTATAGCTTTAGATTTCGTCATTTTTTCAAAACGTGAACATAAACTCAGGCGATAATAATTAATTAGTAAATAAATTGGTAAAAATTATTAATAACCTTTAAAATTATTCTAATACTTCAAAACAATTTAATTAACTATAACTATACAACAACAGTAAGCTACATAAGTTAATTGAAGTTCAGTCATTATTTGCTTGTGCATTATAGCAAACCCTCCATAAGAGCTAGAATTAGGTAATAAAATATTTGGTGTATAAATGAATGCGATAATTCATTGCTTTTAGTTTTAACTTCTGGATATTTTCCTATCCTGTCTGGCTCGCAGATATTTGTAAACCAAGTGACCATTTACTTTGAACCTTCTCTTTTTCATTGGCCATTCTTTATGAATTACCTCTTAATATGATTAATTCATTATAGGACTTAAAATCACCACTGCCGTGAAACAGTTGTAAATACATTTTATAACACTATATATATTCCGTTATCTAGAACTAGCAGAACCTGTTTTCCGTCGTTTCCCGCGTAATATAAACAATTACTCGAAATTCCATATGATTTGAAAATAATTGAAATCGCACAAAAAACATGCACACGATGGAGATTTTTCAAGATTCCTGTTTTTTTTCATGTCGTACATAAGACCTTGTTATATAAAAACGATATCTAGTAAGTACTCCCGTATTAATCAGTAGTTGTAATGTCTGGCAGAGAGTGATCAATTGGATTTCTATCCAAGATGTCCACTATATAACGTTCAAGTTGTATGATTATATACTAGATTTAAAGCATTCAATAAAAAATATTTTGTCTGCAAATGTTCCCCTCCCCCGAGAACAACTGGCCAGACCTTATTCATTCACGCGTGTTTATATCGTTTATAAATGGTAATTTAATTGATTTTTTTTTCAGTTCGGCTCTTGGATCATTTTTTTAGTGTTGCATGTTCACAGGCCTTTATGCACCGAGTGACCCTTTAATTTTACTCTTTTCTACTTTTATGCGTTTTTTTTTCCTGTTATCGCGTGTTTAATGATCGCCAATTTTTTATTAGCTTCGTATTTTTTTTGTTGCTTTTTTCGAAACGCGTGGGAGCGGTCGCACGCATCTGTAAACGCGAATCAGCTGGCAACACCGACTTTTAAATCTGGTAGTGGGTGATTTCCCTACACCACCTTTCATCCAAGAAGATATATTGCTAGTCACTCTATTGCTATTTCCATTAACCGTGCTCGACTGAGCTCCTTTCTTTCATTACTCCTTGTGAGACATTCACAGCGAGAACCTTTTGTTTTGTAATGTTGCCCGGGAACCAACACACGTTGTGCCCAGTTTCAGTAGCAAAGGAGACGAAGACAAAGAATAGGAAATAACTCCAACTCGCTTGTTCTTTGTACCAACATCAATTATTTCCTGATTTGTACAGCCCTGGCGTCACCCACATGATCTAGAACGTTCTTTGCGTTTCTCACGAGATATCGAACGTTATCTACGTCTCTCACGAGATATCGAACGTTATCTACGTCTTTCACGACATGTCGGACGTTATCTACGTCTTTAACGACATGTCGAACGTTATCTACGTCTCTCACGAGATATCGAACGTTATCTACGTCTCTCACGAGATATCGAACGTTATCTACGTCTATCACGAGATGTCGAACGTTATCTACGTCTCTCACGAGATATCGAACGTTATCTACGTCTCTCACGAGATGTCGAACGTTATCTACGTCTCTCACGAGATATCGAACGTTATCTACGTCTCTCACGAGATATCGAACGTTATCTACGTCTATCACGAGATGTCGAACGTTATCTACGTCTCTCACGAGATATCGAACGTTATCTACGTCTCTCACGAGATGTCGAACGTTATCTACGTCTCTCACGAGATTTCGGACGTTATCTACGTCTCTCACGAGATGTCGAACGTTATCTACGTCTCTCACGAGATGTCGGACGTTATCTCGTCTTTACTGTGATCGTTCTCTTTCTCTTTTTTATAGTCCTTTTTCCCCACGTCACTTCGTATGTATTTACGTACCTGCATCAGCGCTATGCCACAGTTTTTACCACAGCGATAAAAAATAATTCTCCTTTTCCCTTCACATGTCTAGCATCATGCAAAAATTTCATAGAGAGAACTTTTTTACAAGTGTTTTCCAGTTGTGGAACACGTTATCGCAGGACTGGTACCTTGTTGATTACAACGTGTTCGTCTTCAACTCCTATATAAAAAAATCCTGTAATGTAGTTTATACCATTGATCAATGTTTGTACTCCTATACTGTTCCTGATCGTTTGGCTGAAATTCATTTCCGTCTTATTTACCATTATCCTGGAGTGGCACTGGATCTAGACCAGAAATAACCTCGAAAGTAAAAAAAAAAAAGACTGTCGCCAGAGACTT
>NC_136486.1:28847633-28877633 GCF_053919585.1 Euprymna scolopes
GGGAATTTTTAAGATTCCAGTTCCTTTTCATGTTGTACATAAAACCTTGTTATATTAAAACGATATCTAGTAAGTACTCCTGTATTAATCAGTAGTTGCGATGCCTGGCTTGATTTTGGATTTTGGAGTTGATTTTGTACTCAGCCAAGATAGGAAAGGGTGCTCCGAGCGTCACCTCCCAAGCGTTAACAGCAGTACAACATCTATGGACATATACGGCAGGTAAAAGTTTCGTCAAGAGTGAAGTACGTTCTGGAGCGGTAGAATGATCTAACCATATTTCCAGCCAGCTTGGCAACAGCTTTGATCTTGACCTTTTATTTCTGGTCTTGAATGAAAGTCAGCCGAAGAAACTTATAAAAGAAGGGGATTTTCACGATTTTGATTAGGAAGAAATGAGGATCCGAACTTTGAGAGTAAAAAAGAGAAAAGATTTGTTTAAGAGGCGTTGAAGTAGACATTTATAGATATAGGTTCTGTTGTAGCGGTGTAAGTTCCGAATTCCTTGTCGCCAATCTTGTAGTGTAACTAACAAACAGTCTATTAGCAAAAGTATGTAACAAAATTACGCGTCATGATTCTGGGGGGGGGGGAACAATTGCAACAAGTCGCTTTCCAGTACGAGTTAGATGTAACTATATTCATAATCTCTGGAAAAGTTCACTATTCCTGAAATGGATATATCATTTACTCCATAAAAGGTTCTAACTGGATCAGATATTACTTTGACATATGCAAATGTATGGTGATTATCAAATAAAGTTTTCCAGCAGATAAGATTGCCGCAATACAATCTTTCTAGTAAACCGTTTCTAATTGTCTTTTTTTCTCCCATACAAAGCAAAATCACAATTTGTTAATCTAGAAAAGAATATCATGCGTTCGGATGCATTACGTGGCTTGGCACGTAAATTAATAGCTGCTACAGATAATATCCGGGGTCACAAAATAGGCATCGATATCAGAATCACATGCTTACATTTCGAACGATATAAGTGGACCTCGGATATTGCTGTCGAATCACTTGATTGTTTCCGACAGCCAATTGCAGTCCACCGGAAGTAGTCATTTCCCAGTGACCCATTTCACGACACCTTTTATTCAGTATCATAACATTTGTCATGAATGCTACTTTGTTTCATGACGTCATTAAGCGACGACCATCTTTAGTCATATGTTTTTATTGGTCAAAATCGTATCGCGTCAGATAAGTAATCTTTCATTTATTTCACTGAAGTTTAAAGAACAAAAGGCCATTGCAAAATTGGATTTTTTTCAATCATTTATTCTTAATAAAAAGGTGATATATTTATCTCTACTATTATAAAAAAAGTCACTGTGTACATGTGAGTTCCTTCCTCATAGGTTCCGAAACGGCTGAGATTATCTTTTGCAAATTTCACACAAAGGTAATTTATATGTCTGGCAGTGTTCTTAGATATGTTTTGTCCAGAGATTCATCCGATATGAATCGAAAATCGAAATAGTCTGATCTTAAAAATAGTATTTTTTTTCTCTTATAGAAAAAAAGAAATTTTACAGGGAAATATTTTACGTTACACCGAAATATTCCCCTGTAAAAATATTCTTGTTTTATCCATAAGAGAAGAAAAACTATTTTTAATATCGTCAAACCCAAATATGAGCTGACGTGATATTGTAAACAAACACAGACGGAATTTGATGAATGACATTATCATTATTAATTTTAATTTTTCTTTTTTGCGAATTAGTCAACCGGGCAAATTATTTCTCGTAATATATAATAATCAATAGAGGATTTATTTTATAATAATACATACGTTTCTGCACAAATTAAAAGATGTTTAAGCGTATTGTACGACTAGGCAACGCCGGGTGTCCAGCTAGTTAACAATAATGTTTATTTCAACGGGAAGTTAGACTTATCAAACAAGAAAGTTGTCAAAAGGGGTAAATGCAACAAAACCACGTTGTCACACAACGCTCATAAGAAAATGTAAAGATTAACAGATTAAGGTAACGTAAATAAAAACATAAGTTCTTTGTCATTAACATTTGCAATATAAGATTTTAAAAAGCTGTTGAATAAATCTGGTTTAATTGAATAAGTGCAAACATTACAAATCGTGTGCCATTAAAAAAGGCGTTTGACATGAACGGGACAGCTGCGTTAAAACTTATGAAAAAAGAGTCGTATGTGTATATTTCACTTTTTTTTTTACAAAGGCGCCACCATTTATCAAGGCCTGTAGGCCACTCGATGATGAGGGTTACTGAGTGGACAATAGTCAATGGGATAATATCATATTAAATGTTAGTAGTGGAAATTTGGTAAATTAGATTACTTAAGGGAATTGCTCATCACGAACGTGTTCATGTTGGTATTGAAGACGACCATATTGTAGTCTGTTGGAAAGAAGTCAAACGGAAGAGAATTCCACTTGCGTGCAGTTCTAAGAAAGAAGGTTTGGCGAGGAGGGACTATAGATTTGAAACCACACGAGTATTTGCTATGGAAACAAAGATAAAGCAGAGACAGGCTCACAACGTTTGTTGTCTGGGAAAGAGATTGCAGGAAAGAGAAAAGAGCATCCCGCACTAGGCTACGAAGTCTATTCTGAACTCTGTCAAGGCAGGAATAGTCCTTTCTAACAGCTCCTGCCCAGATGTTGCAACACTACTCCATTCTTCAGACATACTTGACTCTTATAGAAGTAGAGAAATGCATCGGCAGAATTGCATCGGCGTATTAATCAGTAGTTGCGATGCCTGGCTTGATTTTGGATTTTGGAGTTGATTTTGTACTCAGCCAAGACAGGAAAGGGTGCTCCGAGCGTCACCTCCCAAGCGTTGACAGCAGTAAAATATTTATAGACATATACGGCAGGTAAAAGTTCCGTTAAGAGTGAAGTACGTTCTGGGGCCGTAGAATGATCTAACCATTTTTCCAGCCAGCTTGGCAACAGCTTTGATCTTGACCTTTTATTTCTGGTTTTGAATGAAAGTCAGCCGAAGAAGCTTATAAAAGAAGGGGATTTTCACGATTTTGATTAGGTACAATAATCCCACCATTTTTCCAGCGCCCTCGGCAACGGATTTGTGTTCCATCTCAGATCAGGAGTAAAGATCAGACCTAATAGCTTGTCACTTCCACTGCTTCATGTTATTTCAGACAAAGTTATCAGAAACCAAGGGGTCTCACTTCTTGCCGCTAACACTTGATCTGTATAATTGTAAAGCCAGTGTGGGTTAACTCTGCCGAGGAGATTTATGTGGCGAATAATACATTATTTTGAATATTTAGTCAGAGTTTACTTGTAGGAAAATTATCCTCGTGCCAGATTGTCCTGGTGACTCCTGTAAAGTGAAACCATAGATACTCGAATACTGTGTCTAGTAGACATGCAACGCGTTTGTAAGTGTCTATGTGTACATACCTGCCCAGTGTGTATGTGTATACATGCGTAAATGTGTATATATGTGTGTGTAAATGTGCATGTATACATACGGGTGTAATTCGAAGCTCTCAGGCACCAAGAAGCTCCTTTACTGGCGTTAACACGATCTCTATATGAGGTACATAAATGTTCGAATATTCCATTAAAGTTTTCCGTTATTTCACAAACGCCGAGTTAGTAAAAAATTAAGAACATTAATTTTCCTCACTTCAATTCGCCAGTTCCTATTTACAATGCCTCCCCACGGGACAGAGTTAGACACCAGGGTCGTTTTTTAACGTGGAGAAAAGGAAAAAAATTAAAATTGTCTCAGTCGTGAACGATTTCTCCTCCAGTGACAGAGAACAAGAAATTGAAGTGCAGCATCTGAAGAACAGATACTACACTTCAGTTCGCCAGTTAACTGTGTTAAAGGATATCTTTTTAGTGTTAGAATGATATTGGATATCAAAACAATAATTCATCTAGTCTGATGGAGTACCCAGCTGAGTGTTGTTGCTATATATTTTACAACACCAATTCTTATATAAGCCTGTGTAGGGTAGCTATACCGAAGGGATTTTGTTTGAGCTTCGAATACTAATTATTTCGAATATGTAGTCAGTCGTCACTTATAAAGGGAAGTAACTTCATGCCAGATTGTCTTGACCCCCCCATGCAGAGAGACTGTAGACACTCGAGGATAGTGCCTAGTAGGCATTCATGCTTTCTTCTGTAGGCATTCAAATTCTCTGCAGTAAGTACTTAATAATAATCAATTTAATAAAAAAAATTAACTGTTACTTCTTTGCTTCATTTTAAACTGATTTGCGTTTAATCATTTCAATCTGATTTTTTAATCCTATCTACAACCGTTGTCATAAATTTCCTAAAAATTGCTTCCAGTGATGAGGTCGGAGACTGGGTGAGTTTTGGAAGATAACGTTACTCCTTTGGTGATATTTATTCGAAGTCCATTGTGACCCAAAGTAGTAGTACTTGTCGACGTTCTATCCGTGGGTTTATCATATTCAGTATCAGATATTATTATATTCAGTATCAGATATTATCATATTCAGTATCAGATATTATTATATTCCCTATCAGATATTATTATATTCAGTATCATATATTATTATATTCAGTATCAGATATTATTATATTCAGTATCAGATATTATTATATTCAGTATCAGATATCATATTCAGTATCAGATATTATTATATTCAGTATCAGATATTATTATATTCAGTATCAGATATTATTATATTCCCTATCAGATATTATCATATTCAGTATCAGATATTATTATATTCAGTATCAGATATTATTATATTCAGTATCAGATATTATCATATTCAGTATCAGATATTATTATATTCAGTATCAGATATTATCATATTCAGTATCAGATATTATTATATTCAGTATCAGATATTATTATATTCAGTATCAGATATTATCATATTCAGTATCAGATATTATCATATTCAGTATCAGATATTATTATATTCAGTATCAGATATTATCATATTCAGTATCAGATATTATTATATTCAGTATCAGATATTATTATATTCAGTATCAGATATTATCATATTCAGTATCAGATATTATTATATTCAGTATCAGATATTATTATATTCAGTATCAGATATTATCATATTCAGTATCAGATATTATTATATTCAGTATCAGATATTATTATATTCAGTATCAGATATTATTATATTCAGTATCAGATATTATCATAATCAGTATCAGATATTATTATAATCAGTATCAGATATTATCATATTCAGTATCAGATATTATCATATTCAGTATCAGATATTATCATAATCAGTATCAGATATTATCATAATCAGTATCAGATATTATTATAATCAGTATCAGATATTATCATATTCAGTATCAGATATTATTATATTCAGTATCAGATATTATTATATTCAGTATCAGATATTATTATATTCAGTATCAGATATTATTATATTCAGTATCAGATATTATCATATTCAGTATCAGATATTATTATATTCAGTATCAGATATTATTATATTCAGTATCAGATATTATTATATTCAGTATCAGATATTATTATATTCAGTATCAGATATTATCATATTCAGTATCAGATATTATCATATTCAGTATCAGATATTATTATATTCAGTATCAGATATTATCATATTCAGTATCAGATATAACATCAAAACATAGTCAATAGTGAGGTCCACATGAGCCATGTTTGGAATGACGAAATGCTGTACAGATTTTCTAGTTCAACATAAAGATATCCAGATTAAACAAAACACACCTGAAAAAAAAGCCGAAGATTGCATCGACCGAAACATTCTAAATCAGAACAGTAGTCTGATTAATCAATTTTTTACACAAGAAAAATTATCACTCGACTTCTAAAATATTCCGAAACAACATCTTCCTTGGTCTTCCAGATTTAACTTTTGAATACCGCTTTCGTTTGTCTGTCACGCTGAGAGATTGTCAAGCAGATAAGAAAGCCATTCTTAACATGGGAAAATTGATGGGGACTTTCACGTTCTGTGAGGGAGCGATACTTATTAATTAGAAGGAATCATATCTTGCTTATTACCGTCGTAACGTCTGCGGATCAAAAACCGGAAGTCAAAAAGAGCAGACAATGTTGACTATAACCCAAACCTGACCGATTATAGCAGTAAATGATCTGAATATAGTTTATATAATAATAGCAACTGTTGGTGGTCTGTAACAATTACGTGCCACACTTCAATATTTTTGTTTTCAGTCAGTGGAGGAGAAATGCTTCACGACTGAGACAATTTTTAATTTTTGTTCCTTTTCTCAACATTAAAAAAACGACACTGGTGTCTAACTCTGCCCTTGTGGGGAGGCAAAGTAAATAGGTACAATTAAGTTCCAAATAACATGTTCTTTCTGTAACGCATACATTAAAAATTTCTCGTCCCATTTAAGTTCTAAATAGAATTTTCGTCACTAAACGCGTAGGTTAAACGGACTCATCTGAAAATATTTATTCTTTTTATTTTATTGTGAGTGTTTAGTCATAACTTAGTTTTCATTAGTCACAACTCCAACTTTGATCCAAAGTTTTAATATCCGTCAAACTTCATCTTTCTTTATATATACTCTGTTTGATATATAGCAGTTAAGCAGAGCGTAGATACTGAACCTACGGTTTATTTCGGCAAGCCGTGTAACTCTCGTTTCACATATTCTTCCCTTTGCCCTCGTATTCCATGAGCGTCTAATAGAGAAAAATTGCTGTTTTCTGGGTCAGAATTTACCTATTTTTCACTTATCGGTGACTAGTTTTTGATCTTGAAGTAGTTGGTTGGTTGGTTGATTGTTTTTGTTTTACGGCATATCAACCCTTTTCGGGTTATTTAATGCCGAATCCAAAGATTTTGAAGAAATTTTTTTTAATAGAATATATTTGTTGTTTTCACGTCGGTTTCTATTTAACCCATAGTTGGGACCCTAACAGGTACTACCACTCCGGGTCAGAGTGGACCTGGGAGCAATGGTAATTAAAGGGTGGCTCCACACTCCCCAAAGCCCACAAGCTGGGGCCTCACCACTGGATATAGTTTAAGGTAATATCCAGGACCCCCATTGAGGGACTTTTATCCTCTGCAGGGGGGCAGTCAGCGTATTCTAATGCACCACCGACTGGGCTGATCTTGAAGTAGTATTTTAGCTCCTAACATTAAATGGCTTCATGCCTTGCCTGGAGAGATTTCCATTTAAATAATGTATATTCAATAGTGACGCCCGTACTTGAAATATTTGGTATTATAGAGTAACCCTTTATTTACCATTACTCTCAAGGCTCATTCTAATTTCGGGTAATCCTTCCTGTTTTGGTCCAATCTATGAATGAAATAGAATCGATTCTAGATGTTGCGATCCGGAGATCTAAGCATACGTTTACTGCATGAATATCTAGCTAATGCAAACACCATAAATATTTGAAGATTATAAGAATGTTAAACATGCAACATATTTGCAAACATGGGTTATAGTTAAAATTGTGTACTCTTGTAGACTTCCGGTTTCTGTTGTTAATTTAGCTAAATAGTTAAACATAGTCAAGCGAAAAAGAAAGCAATTATTAACATTGGGAGAATTAAGGGAGGCTTTCCCCTTATCTGAGAGAAAGATAATAATTAATCAGAAGGGACCATGTCTTATTTGTTACTGTCGTAAAATCTGCGGAGCCGACACCGGAAATAAAAAAAAATAAGACAGAACCGAATATAGCAGTAAATAACGCGAATATGTTTGATATGCCAAACTTATATATCAAGCAAAGAATAGGGTCGAATATTCTATTTTAGGTAAGGATTTGACTAAGTGTTTTATCGAATACGAAATTCCACTTGGCGACCTTCTATAACAACACGTTGGATCACAGAGCTTTAAATCTAAATAGAAAAAATATTTATCTAAAAATATTTTCTTTGTATAATAAAGCTCTTGTGTGTGTGTGTGTGTTTGAAATAGCCGTTGTTGTCTTCGACATGCATGCAGTATCTCATGAATCGGAACTCATCTTCAATGCTGCGCTACAAAAAAGCAAACAATGATAATGTAACAGTCTATTATATGAAAGATAAGTGTATGTTTGTACAGCTAACACTCGAATAATACAAAAAAAAAAAACACCCATAAAGTTCGGATTATTTCAACGAGCGCAACCTCGGAAAACAAATATCTAAAATGTAGAAAAAATTATTCTTCAGAAGTCAAATAGCCATCTGTATCGTTTAATATTATCAAGACGTGCATTCATCTTTTAATGTTATCACGTAAAGGGATGTAAATCTGATTTTGTTTTTCACAGATTTATTTCCCTTACGTCGACTCGAGTTTTGTGTGCGCGTGTGTGTGTGCAGAGAAAGAGGAATAGGCTGGGCTTAGAAAAATAGGAGAGTGGGAAAGGGTAAACAAGAGTGAGAGAAAGAGAGAGGGTTAGAATTTATATTATAGTTTTGACCCGCGAAATGACGTCTAGCCATGCTAGTTAGAATACACAAGACGATTACAGTTATAAGAATAATAGAAGTATGTTGACCATCAGGAAACACATGTTTGTTCATTAATTCTTTTCTCATCAACGATCTTACATTATTTGAAGTGTTGCTTATATAACAAGACAATGACACCAATGCTACGTATATGAATTGCTAATGATTTTTTTTATTATTACTGTAGAGGTAAATTGCAGATCACAATAGTAGGCAAAGGCGTTCACGATGATTTTATTAATGAAATGCATTACACATATGGGAAAAGTGGATTGCTGGTCGATAGAAAAATTACAATCGTTATTGACACAATAGAAATATTGTATTGATAATGTATTCATTTATCGTTGAATCTTTGACTTCGAGGGAATATCGCCGATGATAGCCGTTGAAAGCTCTGACAACAATTGCGGTGTTTCTTACATTACCACTTATTTGATCGAATTGTATTTTTTCGCAGATCGATTCCGGTTTTCAATCACTCGTTGCTTTAATTAACTCATTTAGCTTCGATAGTATTGATTACTCGCGTTCATTCATGAATCGACTACAGATTCATTCATGGATTGTAACAAAAGTTTCATTATGAATGATGCAGTGTATTTACACAATTTCTCGACATCATGTGTCCTCCTTCAACTTTTAATGCTAACACTCCCGTCTTCGTAGCTCTTCAACATTAGCTAACACTCCCGTCTTCGTAGCTCTTCAATATTTTTAGTTTAAAAATCGGAGACTTTAATTTCTTCGTAGAACTACGTTTTCGTAGCCTTTCAACATTAGCTAACACTCCCTTCTTCATAGCTCTTCAACATTTTTAGTTTAAAAATCGGAGACTTTATTTTAGAACGACCCTGGTTTGACAAAGCGCGCTCCGGACTCTCATGCACAGCCATCGTTCATCGCTGGCAAACGTGCACGGAGAATAAAAGTGAATGGAGCACAAAAATGTCGCTCGTTTTAATGCTACCTTTCCCATCTAGGTAGCTCTTCAACTCTTTGAGTAAAGAAAAAAAAAATAGTATGTTTTGGAACGACCCTCGTAAATAGCATTTTTGAGACTAAATGCGCAGATTAATGGACGCCTCTTAAGAATATCATTATTTTTGTGTGTGATTTGAAGTGTATGTCTTTTGTTTTACTTTAAATTCTTATGAGATCGTAAAATATAAATACCAGCCTCCTAACCTAAAATACACCAAACATTGATGTTATTATTTTTCCTTTCCTTTTGCAAAACTCAATCATGTTCTGCGAAACTAAGACCAGAAAAAAAAAACAATTTTCCCCTCTCCTTTTTTCTTTTTGTTTCACCCTACCCTATTTTCTTCTTGGTCTCACACTATGCTGTGGTTGACAGCCCGTGACACATAAGGATGGGATCCTGGTGCCTGAGTAATCCATAACCTAAAAAAGTGGATATGCGCACTGCAACACTCCATTTTGGTACTTAACTGGGCTAGACGGACGCATTAATCTACTGACAAAAATCAATATTCCGGCTCCAGCTCCTAATAATTTCTACTAAGAATGACACATTAAAATATGGTAGCAAGCAGTTGCTCAGGGTCAATAAATTATTTGAAATATGAAGAATTTGAAGCAAAAAAAAACCCAACCGTTTATAAAACGATCAGATTCAGCATTCAATAACTGTACAGTAGCCGTTACTTTTTAATTGTGTCGCTACAATTAACCCCCCCCCTTGGACCCCCACGCCGTCTGGTACCGTTGTAAAGGAAAAAACATAAATAAATACATAAATAAATAAATAAATCCAACTTTGAATTTTTTAAAACTGCAAACGAAATACATTTATTCGTGGTTCTTCCAAAACAACGCATTTCATTATTTTTCCAAAGTCGTATTGCAAACACATCTGATTTTCTTAAAAGTCTCTGTCGCCGCAACTCCACACTCGCACCAGCCAGCTAGCGCTTTATCACCCTCGACTTTCTCACGTCCATCTTACCCGGTCGCGCTTTGCTTCTCTCTTCGACCACATGCTGCCTTTTTTTCTTTTTCTTGTGGCACAAGCGAGCGCACACTTGCTAATTTGCATACGTGCTTTAAAGGTTGCTGATGCTAATATTTTCGTTAGCCATCTACCATTCGGCTGCCTCTGACATTTTCACACGCGCTCATACACGGTCTTTTACATAACCCGAAAAAGGTTGATATACCATAAAACGAAAGAAGCAAACCAAAAATCAATGAATAAACATTTCAAAATCCAAACAACTTGAAATATAAAAAAAAACTTTATTAAAATGACCGAATTCGGAATTAATTAACGCGAAAAAGATTGATATACGGCAAAAATAAAATAACGGTTTTTAATGTAGGGAAAATCCTGCTTTCAAAAAGGGACTCTCTGTAATAGAACAATAATAAAAATTGCCAAAGTCAAGAATTAATTTTATGTCACTAACCAACGACAGAATAAACTAACAAGTGTAATATCAAAACAGACACTGCACTTTGTTCCTAGCTAAAAGGCCAATTTATTGTTTACTCCTGATGTATTACTCATCCGAGAACCAGCAGTTTATTCTCTCATTAGTCCTGTGTGACAGAATCGCATTGGGTACTCTTCCGGTATATAATCTACTATTAACGTAAACCGTAAAGGTAACCTTAATTTAAACCCTTACTCTAACTAAATAATTAAAACTAACACTAACTCTAACAACTAAGTAGATCACATAAGAAGCCATACTATAGATCATATATTGGAAAGCCGATCTGGCATTGAATCTTTAAAAATATATTTTGTTTATGTCTGTTTCCTAGCTGGCTACCCGATGTTGCACGGCCGTAAAAAAAAAAAACAAAAAAAAAAAAACAAAAAAAACAAAAAAAAAAACAAACAAAAAAAACGCTTTAATATATTTTAAATTATACAGCTTTCGTATTTATTATTATAGAATCAATTCTCTATGATTCATTATATATTATATTGTATCCACTATATAGTAATGATTTCAAAGGTATAATAATAATAATAATAATAATAATAATAATAATAATAATAACTTGGGTGCCATCAGCTAGAATCGAAACCAAAACATATACCGCTCCACCCTTAGTTGTTACCGTTTTAGCTATTGTCAGATGGATAAGAAATAATTAAAAATGAACCAACTTTAACGTATAAATTTATATTTGCGCATGTATACACATGACAGGTTTATTCAACTTACGCTTGCCAATTTCCAATTTTATTTAAAATTTTGACCTCTTAGCAGCTATTTCTATCGGCTAAGAGACCAGAAAACAACGGTCTATAAATAAATGCAATCATTTGACCCACCTCAGACGGCTGTGTGACTTTGCATTTCGGGGAACATGCACTTTGAAAAATGGAGACGGACACATGGAGTTTTATAAGTTAGATTAATGGTCGATACATTTTGTTTATACATGTAGACGTATTTGCTGTACAGGGTAGACCCCCCCCCCCAAAAAAAAACAGGACATTCAATTCGAAAAAAAAAAAACCCCAAAAAACACTAAGAAACGGGGCCTAATTAGAGTTGGGGCCCATTTTTTGGGGTCACCCTGTATATTCGTTTATTTTTTTTTCTGATTGGTATGCTTTATTTATATTCTTTAATTGAAATTTAACATATTTTGATTTTCAGGTCGAAAAACCACATTAGTTCTGGGTGTGAGCGCGCTGGTAGCGCCAAGGACTTACCGTTCAAAGGAAGCGCACACCTTAGTGATTTTAACAACATATTACCCAACCCAGGCGAACACCAGCGGAGAACAATGTCATCTACCGTCTGACGTCTTAGACGCCAGAAACTGTTTTTACGAGCATCGCTCAACGGATTTCCAAGTGGAGGAAGGCGTGAACAATGTGACTCTCGGACGGTTACGGCAAACGTTACCGTCGTCTTGCTCCACTCGGTCTGTCGTTTACAGCTTAAACAGAAGTAAGGAACGTTTTATCTATGTTTGCTTTTTTTCTTCTTCTTCATTTTCTTTCTTTAAAGATTGTAATCCTATGAGGTATGGGCCAGCCAAACCAACTGCCAACATTGCTCTGCTTTTTATTGAAACCAACCGGGAGATCTTTTTAGTATCCTCGCTGTTCTCTTAAGTGCAATTGTCTGGATTTCTTTTGCACTTGGTTCACCAGGAATGTGCGGGTTAAGGCAAAACAGCACGTGAAGTTTTGGTTGGTAAATAATTATATATAAAAATAAAGATGCCAGACGTCGTTAAACATATTGCCAACCGGTAGTAAAGTTTATAATTCTAAACTGACATGTATATAAAAAATAAACGCAAAACATATAGACATTATTTTTAATATCCATAGACATATACGTTTTCTGCATTTTTTATTTAAATTATTTCATTAAATCATTTTATATAGTTATTTTCGTTAATAGATCTACCTATAAATGCTCTCTCTCTCTCTCTCTCTCTCTCTCTCTCTCTCTCTCTCTATATATATATATATATATATATATATATATATATATATATATATATAGTAAGCTATAAAATATATATGGCGATTAAGCTACACAGAATATTCATCAGGCTTATAAGGCTTCATGAATCCTAGCGTGGATGAAACGCGGAATATTCTGTGTAGCTTAATCGCCATATATATTTTATAACTTACTACCTAGCTCTACCTACGTATTGAGCACTGTTGAAGTAAATACTTAAAATTTACGCATAAATCTATACTTTCGTATATTAATTTATGTGGTTAAATGAAGTAGCCATATATATATATATATATATATATATATATACACACACACACACACACACACACACACACACATATATATATATATATATATATATATATATATATATATATATACAAAGTTATTTGTTGCAAAATCTACTTTTTCTATTAAAAATACAGAAACGAATTTCTCAAACAGTCAGTCGTGAATCTCCGAGAAACTTCATAATTGTAAACAAATTTTCATATTCATTTGAAAAAATAACTTTAATTAATTAATTATTAATTTATTTTTATTTTAATTAATTATTCGTTTTTTTTTTTACAATTTCTTATTAGATGATTGGTTTCATTTAACTATTATGCTCAGTTCCATTTATATATATTTACTACATTGTGCATACTTGCGTAGTATTTAGAATGAAAAAGTTCTAGCACACACGCACATGTATATATATATATATATACTAGCAATCGGTGCCCGGCGTTGCCCAGGTGTTTTGAGGTTAATGCTGAGAAAAAAAAGGTCAATTTTTTAAAACTTTGACCCCTATTATGACCTCTTAACATTTATTGTTTAGGGATCAAGTAAAGTTAATAAGTTAGATCCATGTCCACGGAATCTATATCTAAAATATCACGTGTTTACTGTTTAGACCCAAAATTGTAGGAGGAGTTTGGTAGAGTTCTCAAAGGTCAAATCGTTGAATATTGACCACTTAATCGCCAAATTTCTGTCGAAAACCTATCACATCGATTTTCCCAAATCTCAGTACCCTGTATATCAAATTTCGAATCTCTAGGCTTAAAATTGACAGAGTTTTAGCGTAGGGAAATGCACACAGACACACAGACACACACAGACACCTATATATATATATATATATATATATATATATATATATATATATATATATATAAACATGTGTGTGGCATCCGTCAGTCGAAACGACTATGGATCAGCAGCGCCGTATTAAGATGTTGTTATAAACATAAACATCATATATATAAGGATAATAGTACGCCATATATATAACAAAAGACCATTATTTACTCAAGTGAAAGGAAAACCCGGGGAAACTTTACCCCAAAATAAATCTATATTTTTTTTGTGTGTAATGATAGTCTTATAAGCGAGTAATTAATAACTCAGCCATCTTGATTCTTAACCAAACAGAAAGTTCATGTAGGGGGAGTTCCCTTTTTTTTATAGCGAGGCCAAATTTCGCGAATTTGGCCCTTTTTTTTAAAGCAGTTTGGCCTTCAAAATTTCTGTTTGGCCTTTTTCTTCACCGATGTAATCTGGAGACGCAACGGGAATTTTCGGCAAAATAATGTTGTTACTATGCACATCTATGTAATGAAATACAATTTGTGGCAAAATTTCAGGGAAAACTAATGGATGGTTATCTCGCAATAGTCCGGACAATTCGCTAAATTATCTCGTCAAAACCTTAAATCTCGAATTTTTGTGCATTTTTTTTTTGGGGGGGGGCTAATTTGGCATAATAGTGTCCATTTAATAGTATTATCTTGAAAAAATAAAAAAATAAGGAAAATTACCAAAAAAAAACAAACAAGAACAACAAAAGTGTGCCGTATTTTTAAGTTTTAATGCGTTGTTTTTATTTGCTTTTTTTATTTCATCGGTGAAGAAAATGGCCAAACAGAAATTTTGAAGGCCAAACTGCTTTAAAAAAAGGCCAAATTCGCGAAATTTGGCCTCGCTATAAAAAAAAAGAAGGGAAATCCCCCTACTTGAACTTTCTGTTTAATTTCGCTTGTAGCGTTGATTTTTTTCTTTTTTCGCTATAAAAAATAACTACTTGATGAAATTACGTGATTTTTTCTGTAGGAAAACTTTATCCCATGACGAGTACGTACAATATATTTTTTTTTAAAATGTTTCCATTTTTTAATGTCAATGGAAAACTGCACAAGTACCCAAACCCGAAATGTAAAGACCACGAGTGGACGCGCGTTTTTTTTTTTTTTTTTTTTTTTAGTTTAGTTTCATAATGGCGGCCGTGATGTCGGAGGTTCGATTGTTAGATTGTAAGTTAGTTTCGTATTTTTGTAATTTGTAAATCGCAAGTTAGGAAAAAATTAAACCCTTCCAAGATGGACAATAAATAAAGCCATAATATTTTATGGTAAAGTTAAGAGCCTACAACCATAGTTTTTTAGGAGATGTGATTATTGGATTAACCAATCAGAAATCGTCTGTGGCACACACATCTCTGTTTATATATATATATATATATATATATATATATATATATATATATATATATATATATTATTGCATTTTCACACCAAATAAGGCACATTGCCATTTTGTTGTAGGGGGCTACTATCAGGGACATAAGCATCAGAAGTACTGTGTAGGAAGTTGGGCAGCAAGATGTCGGTTCACCTTGCACTTGAACTTCTGCATGTAAGTACAGTCGGGGAAGCAGGGACCCGGAAGGGAATTCCAAAGTCTAGCTGTTCTGGGGAAGAAACTACTGGAGTAGAAGGCTCTCTTACATCTAGAGATCTCTACTGTGAAGGGGTGGGATTTAGTTGCTTATCAGGTTTGTCGGGGGTATTTACGTCGAGGGGGAACAAATGCTTGCAGTTTGTCAGAGCATTCACCGTTAAAGTACTTGTAGAACAGGCAGATGGATGCAACATTTCGTCGATGTGACAGAGGCTGAAGTTTAGCTGACAGTTCAGGACCTATAAGATTGGTGACTCTCTTTTGAACCTTGTCTAGAAGCGAGAGACTAGTGGCAGATGCACCAGCCCAAATATGACAACAATACGCCAAACATGGGCGAGAGGTATAGGATACTTTCAGGCGTTAATAGTTTTCCAGCGGTCCTGGCAATGTTTTCAATATAATTGTTACAACTCATGTTTCCTGTGGACGTTAGGCCGAGGAGTTTAAAAGATGTACTTTTTTTTTTACACAGTGATCACCACTTATCAAGGCCCGGAAGCCACTCAGTGATAAGGGTTATTACAAGTACATTACGTTAGTGTGGAGATTTGATGAAGTGTTTACTTGAGGGGGCGGTTCATTAGGAATTTGTTAACATTGGACTTGAAGACATCCAAGTTGTAGTCCGGTGGGAAGCAGGCAGACGGAACAGAGTTCCACGGGCGTGCAGTTCTAAGAAAGAAGCTTTGTTCATGGAATCCGCGTTTTGATTTAGGCACAGATATAGAGTGGGGGAAATTTTTCACAGTGGGTTCAGCTAGACGGGTGTTTTTCGTGAAAGATTGGCGAGGGGGGACCAGAGATTGGAGTTCAGACGAGCATCTGCCATGGAAATAACGATAAAACAAGGATAGGCTCGCAACGTCTCTTCTGTGGGAGAGAGGTTGCAGGGTAGAGAAAAGGGCATCCCCCACTAAGCCACGAAGTCTATTTTATACTCTGTCAAGGCAGGATAGGCTGTTTTTAGCAGCTCCTGCCCAGATATGGCAACAGTATTCCATCCTTGGACGTACTTGGCTTTTATATAGATAGAGAATTGCATCAGTAGTGAGATATCTTCTGGAGCGGTAGAAGGATCCCACCATCTTTCCAGCGAACTTGGCAACAGACTTGATGTATGTGTTCCATTTGAGATCAGGAGTAAAGGTCAAACCCAGAAGCTTGTCAAAACACAGGGCCTCACCCAGATAGAGCCATTGGCCATTGCTATTGGCGATAGGGAAGGTTTCTTGAAATTATTGAAGGAAACAAGTTTAGTCTTGGCAGCATTGAAGGTGACCATCCATTTTTGTCCCCATTCCTCTACGGATCGAAGGTCTTCTAGTGTTTCTGTCATTTCTTTAGATATGTGTTCATTTTTTTCCCTGTCGTGTCTGTTATAGAGCGTGGTGTCGTCAGCATACATACCCATCTCACAGACAATTTTGTCATGGAGGTAATTTATGAATATTAGGAATAACAGATCCAAGGATAGACCCTTGAGGCACTCCCACGTTTACATCATATTGTTTAGATGTACGACCATCAAGGACAACCTGGATTCTTCTCTTATCTAAGAGGGATCTAATTATGTTATGTATTCTTCCAGTGATGCCGTATGATCTGGTTTGTTTTAGAAGACCCTCATGCCATACCCTGTCAAAAGTTTTAGATATATCTAGAGCTACCGATCTACCCTCCACCGCTTTGTCCAGTGACTGGTATATACGTTCTGAGATTACAGTTAGGATATCTGCTGTGGAACGGGCTTGCCTAAATCCATATTGTTGATCAGTCAGAAGTTTAGCATCTGGAAGGTGATGGAATAGAACTTGGTTAATTATGGTCTCAAATATTTTTGCGAAAAGCGGGAGTTGGAGGCAAACCGTGTGGAGTCGGGAAAAATATGTCCATTTCTCAGTGCTCAAAACGATTCTTTTTATTGTTTTTATTTCTTTGTTTTGGTTTAAAAAGTAACGACTTGTATTAGTGACGAAAAGATAAGTATTTATTGCTTTTAAACTACCAGTAAAACTAAAATTGTATACGTCACACCAATAAGTGTATTTTTACATTTGCGAAAATATATGCAAATACTTTATATGTTTTTGCGTTAATCCGACCCGGCCCACACATAAAAAACAACAACTTTATATTTAAAAACAATTATAAGAACCACGATCGGAATCGGTAATTGTATCGAAATCGGAAATTTACAAGAAAATCCGTAATGGCATTGTAATCAGGGAAAACATTAGATTCGCCTATTCGCTAACAATAACGTCTTAGTTATAAAAAATCGCTGATGTCTTTACTGTTCAACTTTGGCTTTCTAATGACGGGAATTGGAAAGAAAAGTAGAATTGTTGCAACAATTAAAACTAATCATTGCTTCTTTTAATTTGTGTTTAACAGAATAAACTGGCAATAAACTTCGGATTCCTTTCTTTTGTTCCTTTGATGTTGACAGGTATAAACCAGGTTTGCTGGTTCATTTGTTGCAGTTTCCGATAAATGGACAGGTTAAAACATGATTTATATTAATCGATTCCCAATCTCGATATCAACATTAGTGTTTAGCTAAATTCGTCTATATATGCATTTGCACGTATATATATATATATATATATATATATATATATATATATATATATATATATATATATATCTTCTTCTCTTTCTATATTAATAAATTAACCGCAGGAATTACGGTCTGGACAAAAGTATCGTAGGTCTGCAACAACAGATGCCACATACAAATTCAATACATCTAGGCTAATAGCCACTATCCTATGTGGCTTTCGAGCACAATTTTAACACACTCAGTCTTGATAATAAAGTACTGCATTAGATCCTGAGCAACACCCTCAAAATCGCAACGTCGTTAGAGGAAAAAGTCTTTATTTTTCTCTCTAAATACAGGGTGACCTAAAAAACGGGCCCCAACTCTAATTAGGCCCCGTTTCTTAGTGTTTCGTCCGATTGAAATGAAACTTTGGCCATAACTAGTTTATTATATTCAAAGCATCACATCAAAACACTAGGGTCTTTGACCTTTATTTCTCCGTTCTACAGCATATGTTCTAGATGGCCTCCATTTAGTTTTTTTGGGGAGTCACCATGTACTAGTATTACAACTGCTACCGGTAGTCAATGTGAGAAATTCTACACGTTCCATAGATTCTGCAATTACACCGACTATAACTGGCTCATAATACTTAAACTAAACATAATCTTTCCCATTTCCGTTCATAAATAATAAAATCTTTCCATTCTGATTGGCTAACCTCAGATAATAATCATATTCCGGAATCCAGTTCTTCACATTATAAACGAACACTTACTAACATTAAAATATGGCGTCACAGTGAGACATATTAGTTCGCCCGGCATCAAGTTAATTTAATGCATAGGTCATTTCAGTCATGTAAGATCGAAAAATACAAGAGAGAGAAAATCATTAAACGAACGTTCAATACACGGTTTACTTGCTTTCTTATACAAAGTTTAAAACACGTTATCCACTATAAGAATTTCCTTTGTCGACGATGTTGTCGAAAAAACAACAACATCAAAATTACACACCCCTTGCGATCGGGTTTTTTCTATCATTGAAGACACTTCGTAATACAGACTGGTATTCCGTTTCCTTCATTTTTTTTTACTCGAGTTTACATACTGTCTTTCGCAAAGTTTAATATTTTGCTTTCTTTTAAAACTTTTAAAACACACTAACCACTGCAGCACTCTCAATCGTCGTCGTCGTCGTCGACGTCGTCGTCGTCGTCGTCGTCGACGTCGTCGTCGTCGTCGTCCAAAACCATAACAAAACAACTTCTTTCGATTTACATGAATTTACTAAATGCGAGTTAGGAAGAATTTTCCCTTTTAATCAATTTGGTACCCCCACATGGGGAGCAGTATATATATTATTTTTAAAATGTAATTATCCAATATATATATATATATATATATATATATATATATATATATATATATATATATATATATATATTTAACTATTTTTTACTCACATAGATTAATATACGAATTATCTAATAAGCAATTATAAAAATAAATTAATAATTAATTAATTAAAGTTATTTTTTCAAATGAATATGCAAATGTGTTTACAATTATGAAGTTTCTCGGATATTCACGACTGATCGTTTGAGAAATTCGTTTCAGTATTTATTTAATAGAAACAGTATATTTCGCGACAAATAACTTTGTATATATATATATATATGCCTTCATTTAACCACATAAATTAATATACGAAAGTATAGATTTATGCGTAAACTTTAAGTATTTACTTCAACAGTGCTCAATACATAGGTAGAGCTAGGTAGTAAGTTATAAAATATATATGGCGATTAAGCTACACAGAATATTCCGCGTTTCACTCACGCTAGGATTCATGAAGGCTTATAAGCCTGATGAATATTCTATGTAGCTTAATTGCCATATATATTTTATAACTTACTATATATATATATATATATATATATATATATATATATATATATATGTACTTTTGTGGTCATAATATCGAGTTTTGAAATCTTTCCCGCAACCAACCCCTTACACAAAATTTTCAATAAAAATACCTTTACGTTATCCTACAGCTGCTCCGAAAATTTAGAGATGATAATTAAAGCACATAATAACAAAATATTAAATAAAAACAATGTAAACAACAACAAAATAAACAATAAAAAAGTAGACACCATGACAAAAATAAAACTAACACTAGCAGAAATACTACAACTACTACTACTTCTACAACTACTACTACTACTACTACTAATAATAATAATAAACCAAACCCGGGTAATATCAACCATACTAGAAATAAAAATACTAATAATGAACAAGATAAATGCAACTGTAGACACCGCACACTTTGCCCACTTCAAAATAAATGTCTAACCAAAAGCTTAGTTTACCAATATTTGCGAAAGAAAACCCGAATAACAAGAAATATTACGTAGGTATGACTTCCTTAGATTTCAAAACTCGATATTATGACCACAAAAGTACATTCAACAATAAAACACACCGTATGAAAACAACGCTAGCAAATAAATACTGGGAACTCAATGAAAGCCGACATTCGCCAGTATTCGAATGGAAAATAATAAGACAAGCTACCACGTGTAGAGACTTAGATGACCCATGTAGATTATGCCTTCATGAAAAATTTGCTATCCCGTACTTTAAAGAACCCCAACATCTATTAAACTGTAGAAGAGAAATAGCGAACAACTGTGTTCACAAGATAAAATTTACTCTAGGATTGCGATACACAATAGTTTTAAAACTAACAAAAACAATAGAAAATAAACAAATAAATAAATTAAATAAACATGAATATACATAAACGATCATACATATATGTATGCATATACGTATATATATATGTGCATATATGTATGTACATATATATATTCATATATAAACTAACATAAAAAATAACCCTAACCTAGATTTCTTTCCAGTTTTAACAACTAGTCCTTTATTTTTCCATGTTTAAGATGAACCATATCACTTTTAATGCTCGCACTTTTCTATTGTAATTCATGATTTTTCCAGGCTTCCAATAAATTCCCTTGTTCTTTGATTAATTTCAGTCTTACACTTTTTGACTCCATGAGCACAGATTTACTAACAATGTATGTCTGTTGCAATAAAATCCCCCAATTATCTCCCTTCCATTCCTCCAGTCTCTCTTTTTCACTTGTTACTTCTCTTTTTGCGATAGCAGTGAATTAGTAGCAACAGTAGTCGCTGAAGCGACGTGGTTGCTATGAAAACAAGTCATAAAAAGCGGCGCTCACCCGCCTACTTAAATTTTTTTACGATTTTGAACACCAGAAAATTAATCGTAACTTTTGTTTTACTGAACTAAAATTGAAAATAATTTTTCACAGTATAGTTGAGAATGTGATCTATAATATATATATATATATATATAAAGCTGAATGTGTGTGCGCGCGCGCGTGCGCACACACGCGCGCGCGCGTGTGTGCGTGTGTGGTCACGAATAGGCTCCTATATGGTTGAGTATTTTCAAAAACAGATTATATATAATGATAGAAGATGTACCGAGACACAGAAATTGGTATGTTTGATCTAGGAGAACGGTAGTTCATTAAAATTGTGGGGTCTGCGTTCGCGCCTGGTCCACAAAGTATGGAAATAAAAAATTAAAAAAAAACGTTTACAAGTGTTTTTGATATAGATGTCCATAAGAATACTTTGATAATATGTTTTAACTTAAATAGGGATGGTAAAATTGTGGGGTCTGCGTTCGCGCCTTGCCTCCATGGAATGGAAATAGGAACAAACTTTAATAAAGACTTTTCATATTTATCTGCGTAAGTATAACTTGATAATTATGTTTCATTTTGAAGACATATGGTATAATAAAATTATGGGCGTGTTTGTTCGCACCTGACCTCTATGGAACGGAAATATGTCACAAAGTTTAACAAGGTTTTTAATATAGATCCACAGAATATTGTGATAAGTGTTTCAGTGTGAACAGGTATGGTATAATAAATTATGGCGTTTATCTATTTTACTTTTACTTTCATCATACTTTGTTTTGGTTTTGATACCGCCAAATTCGAAGCTATCCCTTTACAACCTTTCCTTTTCATAACCTATCATACTTTCATAAATCAGAATCCATTTTCTCTAGGCTGTTTTTGAACCCAGTCAACGACGGGTACTTTTGCTAGTATATATATATATATATATATATATATATATATATATATATATATATATATATATATTATTTTTCCTTGCCGTACTCTTATCTTACTTCTTTTGTGTTAAACTCTTTCTGCTTTATTTACGTGTTATAATGAATTTCTTTTACCCGAACTTTATTCTAAGTTTTTTGGAATGTTTGAAAATATAAAAAGTTTTTGAAGAATTATACATTTTAAAATAACTTTATAAATTAAAAATATTTCGTTTTCTTATATATTATATTCTTTATTCTTTTAGACTTTATTGTCTTCTGTCCCTTTTCTCTTTCATACTCATCATATTGCCTTCCTATAAAATGATTTTTTTTATAATTTTGATCTCAAAATGTGTTCCATTTTAGTCTTTTGAATGTTTCAAAGTTGGTGTTGTCTTTCCACCTTTACTTTTTAATAATGCCGACCTTTTCTCTACTTCTGGCGAGAATATTTTAGCATTGAAATGCCATGGCCCAAACAGATTCCGCCCTTATTTATCTTTCTGTAATCATTACTGACTTGATAATGTAATAAAGTTCCGTTGTAAGTTTACCCTTTTAGCTTCATAATTAATATATATATATATATATATATATATATATATATATATATATATATATATATATATATGTATGTGTGTGTGTGTGTTTGTATGTGATTGTGTGTGTCTATATGAGTGTGTATGTGTAGTTCTCAGAGTTCGACCCACCCAGCTCTTGCCTTCTATCTTTGAGAAGAGGTTAGTAAATTGCTAATCACCTGAGGCGCCCCTACCAGGGGATGCCGACTGGACTAACCCACTTTTTTAGGTCAAATTACCCCTCCTTTTCTCAATCCCGTCTTCCGACCCTGGCGTCTAAGTTCTTTCAGTGGGAGGGAAGTAAAAACGGGTATAATTATTTAAATCGTCAGATAGTTTCATCGCCCACACAAAGCGTGAATCTATCGACTGAAAGTTACGCCCTTATTTTGGATCATCAGTAAAACATATCCGAACTATGTATCGTCGTTGGCAGAACTCGAATATGAGTATACATTTTGCTTATTGACATTTCTTACGATGCGAAACTAGTCCTTTCTGCACAGGGGACAGTAAGATGATTCACAGGTTGATGACGTCCAACGTTCTTTGGGATCTTGTTGTATCTTCTTTATGTCTTGTATTGTTTTCGAAGATTTCGGTGTTTTCATATATTTGATGCATTGATTGCAGACTAAATAGTTTTCTAACGAATGAGAAAAAATATGGAAATACAGTAAGTTTTCTTTTATATAGTTTTAAAGGTTAAAAACTTCAAAGACTATATATATATATATATATATATAGTCTTTGAAGTTAGGAGCACTTTTTTAGTCGTAGTAGTATTGATGGTGAAATAAGTGGTACCGTTTCCAGATCAATAAATAACTTAACAATAAACTAGCAATTTTAAAAGAAAAATAGCAATTAGTGAGCTGGAAATTAATTGATACTGTTCTCTAAGAGGTAAAACTTGAAAAAAAATCCCTTCTTGTTAAAATTACTCTTGTTCTAAATGATTTTATCCAAAAATGCAAGGGTAAACCACTTTTATCGGAGTAAAACACACTTGGAGCTAAAGGCTGGTTTTTATTTTCAGAATGATTATTAATGGGATATATATTGTTTTATTTAGGTATCCAAGAACACAATTCACGAAGTATAATTTTGGTTCTGAAGCCATGAATAACCCCAGCAGATTATCGATGGATAGCAGACGTAGGTTAAACCCATCGATATATAATCAGCTTCAGGATTAAAGATATACTTTAAAACCTTAATTTGTTGAATAAGCTAGCTTAGCCTTTACTGCATCTGTTTAATTAATTAATAAATCATAGACGGATTTTAGGGTTTACTAAACTAGAAACATCAAACCGCCCTAGTTGTCTCCCTTTAACTGTTATGAGTACCTATGACAAACTTGGTTTCCCATGATTTCAGCTAATTTTTACAAATTAATAACGAGCGGGATTATCTCCCTTCGTAGCTAATGATACCCGATAATCGCTAATCCTAACGGTGTAGAACGAAAGAGAATAATGGAATAAAAAAAATAGAATGTGATCCCTAACCTTAAATAATGAATGAGGATTAAATAAGTATAAGGTAATGTTGGTCTTTATTTCCCTATTAAATAAAATATAAACCTTAAATGGTCTTAAATCTAAGAAATAAGATAGCCGATATTTTTGTAAACGAAGAAGCAAGCATAGGTCGAATACGAAACTAACATAATCGTAACGATTTAGCCTGGTTGACTTGGCCATATTATAAATTTTCTTGAAAATATAAAAATAAAATTCTAAAAAAATTTTTTAAAAATAAATTATGGGAAATAAAGAAATATAGAAATATGATTGAAGAAATCAACGAATAGTATTATTAATAGATATTAAATGGGTACAGATTTTTGTGGTAACTTCTTATGACAGGTTTTAAAATAGTGATACGAAAATTAGGAGATATATAAATATTTAAATAAGTTCCTGACAAAGATGCGTCCGGGATAAATCTTTTCGCATGCTTTATTTCCTTTAATGGAAATGTCTTTACATAATGTTCTATTGTAAAAGTGTTTTTTATTCAATAAGTCTGAAGAAAGGTTATTTATGTGAAAATTTTCAAACGCCATAATCTTTGAATTTGTCCAATTAGTCTTGTAACAATTGTAAATAACAATGAAATAAACTTTTTGTTGCTATCAATTCTTTTTTGAAGTTTTGGTTTTTGTAAATACAGTATATGAGTGCTCAATTATGAAATAAGATAATTTTGTAGCTTACAATTTAAGTAATCCCTTTTTGGCTTAAAATTCATTGCTGTATGAAAATTTACTGAATTATACAAACCCAGTAAAATTCGGAATATTACAAACAAGTATATATATACATATATATATATATATAATATATATATATATACACACATATATATATATATATATATATATATATATGAATTTAGCCTTCCATTAATATCTAGTCAGTCAGTGTGAGGGAGAGAGAAAAGTCCTCATACAAATGTATTGTTCTTTTGTCTGCTGAAAAAATATTCATTATTATTTGTGACTGTTTTATGAATTGAGCTGTTAGTCTCGCGAGTGTTTTCCTGCTTCTCAGGGCAAGTATTTCTTTGAATTACCGGAAAAAATGCAAGTGGGTGGAGTAAGTCGGAAATAGGTAAGTGACATGCGTACGTTAAAAGCCTCAATAAAATGAAAATGCGATTCGACGGCTGTGCTTAGTTAATGGCAGTTCACCGGAATCGTTACTGCAAAGCTTTTAATTTCATATACGATTTAAGCACACACACACACACACACACACACACACACACACACACACACACACACACACACACACACACACACACATATATATGATTACTTCATTTAATCACATAAATTAATATAGGAAGATATAATATTATGCGTAAATTTTCAGTATTTAGTTAGTTATAAAAATATATATGGCAATTAAGCTACACAGACTATGTAGCTTAATTGCCATATATAATTCTATAATTTACTACTTACTATATATATATATATATATATATATATATGACAAAATTGTATATTCCAAATTTCAAGATGTTAACAGTTTTACCGTTAATCTCTTTAAGTATAGAATGGAATATGCGCATAATTACAGAAGTCTCTCTCTCTCCCCTCTCTCTCTCTCTCTCTCTCTCTCTCTATATATATATATATATATATATATATATATATATAATAAACTAGACAAAATACTGTTAGAAATTCGCTCAATATATATTACCGTGACATAGGTTGACATATATTCGGTGTTTTTTTAATAGTATTTCGTCTAGTTTATTATTTATAACACCTTTTCTCGAACTTACCGTGTTTAAGAGAGAGTCGGCCGCCATATTGAATTGTCCAATACATCGGTAAACACTGCATGTTTTTCGAGCTGAATAAATATGTTACATTGAATAAAAACACAAAAAATATATCCAGTTTGGTAGAAAAGTAACTTATCTTGCCTTTGATAACGTTTATTTGTTATATATTTGTTTTTTGACAACTTTTTCGAATCTATGTGTACAGTAATACAAACCCAATGTTTTTTATAAACAGTTTGTTTTGCACAAACATAAAATACATTTACATCACATTTAAATGTTATGTTCTATAATGTTTATATAATATATATTTTATATAGTTTAAAACAATAAATATTTATCATTTTGTCTTTAGTAGCAGCGATGGAAAATTTAGTAAAAAAATGAAAGGAATTGTTTTTGAATGTGTGTTTATGTGTTGTGTGTCTGGGTGTGTGTGTGTGATTTGTGTGCGTGTATTTGTGTGTGATTGTGTGTGTGTGTGATTGTGTGTGATTGTGTGTGTGTGTGTGTGTGTGTGTGTGTGTGTGTGTGTGTGTGTGTGTGGAAGCCAATTACCCTCTTTATATCAGAACTATCACCCATAATTTGAAAGTAACAAACAAATACATTTTTATTTTATTCTAAACACGTATCTGTATATAACTGTTATATATATATATATATATATATATATTTATATATATATATATATATATATATATATATATATATATGTATATATATATGTATATATATATATATATAAATATATATATATATATATTTATATATATATATATATATATATATATATATATAGAGAGAGAGAGAGAGAGAGAGACAGAGAGATTTTTTTTCACTACTTCATTTACTCACATAAAATTAATATACGAAAGTATAAATTTGTACGTAAACTTTAAGTATTTACTTCAAAAGTGCTCAATACGTAGGTAGAGTAAGTTAGTAAGTTATAAAATATATATGGCGATTAAGCTACACTGAATATTCCGCGTTTCATCCACTCTAGGACTCTTAAGGCTTATGCGCATAAGCCTTAAGAGTCCTAGAGTGGATGAAACGCGGAATATTCAGTGTAGTTTAATCGCCATCGCCATATATATTTTATAACTTACTATATATATATATATATATATATATATATATATATATATATATATATATATATATATATATATATATATATAATAAAATACAGAATGTAACATGAAATGAATTGCGGTGGGGATAGGATGTGTAAAAAGATAAAAGGAAAATAAATTAGACACATGAATAAATAATCGAACCAAACCGGTAAAGATCTCGTTTTTAATGGCTTACTCCTGTGTTTAATTCTTGTTAAATCTTTTAAATCTTTATGGATGTATCAGATATTTGACAGAATATTACCTTACGTCAGAAAATAATTGATCTGATGAGGTTTAATTTTATTTATTGCGCTTTTATGTTTTATAATAAACTTATAACATTGCGGAACAAAAGGTTTTTATGATCTCCATATAGCAGCTTCATCCGCGTGCCCCAAACACCCAAGGAAAATGGAGACAAGGACGATCACTTGGTACCATGGCGCTTTTGCCACATGCTAGCCGTCGTGGAGTGTAGGAGTAAAAAAAATAAAAGGGCGTCGAAAAAAAAAAATGATAAAAAAAAGAAAAAAAAAGAAAAGTAACTCTTCTTATTTCGCCATTTCTCTGGTCTTTTACGGTGTTGATATCTTGTGGGCTAAGGCGGATCAATGCTCACCGAAGACGCCCACTCACTACTTGAGACGTGGATGCGATTGCTCTCCGTTATAAACTGCGAAATTGTCTTATGGAGTGTTCGTCGCACGTGCTCATGTGCGAAACGTGTACCATCAAGTGGTCGCTTCGCCTCATTCATTTTCTTGGTGTTTTCACTGAACGCTTGCGAGATTCAACCATCTCTACACCTTTCTCAGCCTCTTTCGCGACCCATGTTTATATGCATATATTCGTACACACACACACATACACACACACACATACACACACATATATATACTTATATATATACATATACATAAATTATATTTACATATATGTAGAGACATATATATACATATATATATACATACACATATATATATACATATATGCACACATATACATATACACACATACATATATATACACACACATATATATACATACATATACACCTATATATACATATATGTATACACACGTACACCCCCATATGTATATATATATATGTGTGTGTGTGTGTGTGTGTGTGTGTGTGTGTGTGTGTGTGTGTGTGTGTGTATAATCTTTATTTTTATTAGCTTCTATTCGTTCAGTGTTTATGCACGTGTAGATTTTATCACTCTTCTCGGTAGAGGCGGGTGTGCATCTGTGAATGCTGGTCTCAGTTGCGTAGAAATTAGATTTATTTTTTCTGTTTTGCTTGTAATTGTTTTCCGGCGAACACATTGCCGCCTACGCAGTGCTCGCCAGGAGGCGAATTATAAACGCCTTATTATCTGCTCAATCTTACGGCTGAATCATCGCCGATCAAGGCTATTCCTATTACAGGCCCAGCACGTGAATCTGGTTCCGTGGTTGAAAGTTATTTATCTCTCGCCCACGACGGCATGGTGTGACACAAAGAACGGAAAGTGGATTTTAAGAGCCAGCTGCAGAGAAGAAGAGCACTGACCTACAAAATATGATTGGACTGCCCTGTCCGCATTTCGGCAGTATAGGCGCCTCGGTTAATATACAATAAAATAAGCAGGAAAAAAAAACACAAAAAAAACCCACAACCCCCCCCCCCCCAAGTTGTCGGCTTTTTAAAAAATGAATTAAAATTTATTAAAATCCGTTATGCTTGAGCAACTTTTTTTCTAGAAAGAGAAAAACCTGAATTTTATCATATTAAAAGCACAAAAATATAACACTTTTTCAATTATTTTGAATAGAATTTAAAATTTTCCAAAACAAAACAAAAAACAACGACCCTCCTAAAAAAAAAAAAAAAAAAAAAAAGCACCATCCACCGCGATTTTTGTCTTTATGGGTAACACATTTAAATATTTTTGAAAAGGTTTTGGAATTAATTTATTCATTTTTTTTTTCTAAATAAGATGATTTGCTACAAGAATATGCAAGAATATTACAACATAAGTAGCTGAAGTAATTGTCTGTATTTTTGAGATGAGGTGTTTTCATTGATTGAGATTGTCGGACTGACTTCCTCATCTTGGTTGTTATAGTCACAACGTTTCGGCCTTTTTGCCCTCCGGCCTTCATCAAGTGTTTTGTAACGGCCGAAACGTTGTGACTATAACAACCAAGATGAAGAAGTCAGTTCGACAATCTCAATAAGTAGCTGAATTTCAAATAATTGCATATTTTATCTCAATATATAGATGTCGCGTGGCGAAATAAAAAACTCCAATATTTAACGTTACCTTTAAAAGAAACTACGGAAGCCTATACTAGACAAAATAAATTTACTTAGTCCTAACATTGTTGTTTTGACTATTAAGTGAATAATAAAGATTTAATGTTTTTCATAAAATCTCTCTCTCTCTCTCTCTCTCTCTCTATATATATATATATATATATATATATATATATATATAAATCCCTGGAAGTTAAGCCACGATGAGGCTGGTTAGTACCAGATGGGTAACTCCTACCCTTGAAATATTCTCTTAATAATAGATGAAAA